>NC_135801.1:188981299-189227954 GCF_964213995.1 Mustelus asterias | reverse complement strand
GATAGATTCTTAGAGAACAGCTAGCTAGCAAAGGGGCAATCACACACACACACACACAGTGCAAAGTACCAGAGTTAGGACCTGCAGGGGACAAGAATGAGGGAGGGGAAGGGAGCACTCAGTTACTGGGACGCGGGGCTAACAAGGGAAATTCAAGCAATAAGCACACCTTCTTCTCCCGAGGAAAAAAAAAGAGAAACTACGAGGCTCCCGCACTAACCTCTGAGCCGCAGTGTTTGCATCCAATATCCCACCCGACTGCATCCAGGATCGGACGGGATTCATCCCAGCAACCAAGGGCTCTTCCTTCATGGCTATCCCACCTCTCGGAATCGTTTCCTGAATAGCAAACATCAAAGCAGCCTTCGTTGTTTTGTCAGTCTGTCTTGTCTTGTTTGTTTGTTTGTTTGCTTGCTGTCTCGTGTTTTTTTGTGCTTTAGTGCACCCAAGATAGACACAATAGTTAATTCTGGGAGATTTCCCCTTGTTTGTGTTGTGCGTGTGTGTGTTGTGTGTGTGTGTGTCTGTCTGGCGTATCAATTTCTATGGGAAAAAAAAGCTTCGCAGGATTTGCTTTGCCTGTCCGCTGGGCATTACAGATTCCCCGACCAAGTCAATTGATCTGTCTTCACTTCCCCCTTGACCGCACCAAGAGTTGTTGGCACTTGAGAATTGCTTTCACTGTGAGATTAACATGTTGGCTTTCTCCCCTTGAGAGAAAGAGAGAGAGATAGATCTTCAAATTCGGCCGAATAAAGTTGAAAGCGGCTGGAGCAGCAGAATGTGATATTTGTGCATTGAGATAGGTAGAATGTGAAAAAAAGGATCGACAGCTCCGGATGGTAGCAGCGTTGCGAATACTGAGTTATCCATATACGAGCCAGAGGCTGAGGAGGGGTTTTTCTGTTGGCTTGCCTCTCTCTCTCTCTCTCTCCCCCCCCACCCCCTTCCTCCTCCCCAGGGGGAGACTAGCCTGGTTTTGAAGATTGCCTTCTATCCCCTTTCTCTCCCCCCCCCTTCTCTCTTTCTGTTCCCCCCTTTCCCGCCCCCCTCCCCTCCTCCCCCCCTCCCCGAATCTTTTGTGTCTCTTGCTATCCCAGAGGAATGTACCTTCTCCCGGGCTCGCCACTTGCCAACTCTCCCTCCTCCCTCCCTCCCACCCCGGGGGAGAGAGAGAGAGAGACAACACACACACACACACACACAGAGGTTCTGCTGCCTATGATTGACACCGGGTAGGTGGGATCTATGCATTCCAAATTAGGACATCTCTATTTAAATCTCTCCGGCTGGCTCCAGCAGGATTGGTTGGAGGTTGGGGCGGGTTTGCAATGATGAAATCGCTCATCACACTCGTCATTTCTTTCTCTCTCTCCCCCCCCCCCCCCCCCCCACACACACACAGATCCAAATGAAAAAAAGTGAAATCCCAGGTTAAAATATCTTAACTCTTTGACAACCGACTCGATCAAATTCTAACAGCACTGGCCGCACCTTTATTACCAGGGGGCATTAAGAACACGCTGTTCAATGGGACAACCCCTTCCAAAGTGAGCACACTGCATCCACTTCAGCAGTCCATAGTCTTTTTTATAAATAAAGTTTATTTATTAGCGTCACAAGTACATTAACACTGCAATGAAGTTACTCGGAAAATCCCCTAGCCGCCACAATCCGACACTGGTTCGGGTACACTGAGGGAGAATTTAGCTCGGCCAATGCACCTAACCGAGACATCTTTGGACACGAAGGGGCAATTTACTCTGGCCAATCAACCTAACCTCCACGTCTTTCGGACTGTGGGAGGAAACCGGCGCACCCAGACAAAACCGACGTAGACATGAGGAGAACAGGCAGACTTTGCACAGACAGTGGCCCAAGTTGGGAATCGAACCTGCGTCCCTGAGGCAGCAGCGCTAACCACTGTGCCACCGTGTTGCCTATAAGGAGGGGGGGGGGGGGCGAAATGGTAATACCAAAGCTACATCAAATGGTTTGCAGCCCCTTGTAACCCAACAAGAAGAATCTCGACTTCCTGAAAAATTAAACGTAAAGTGTTTTGGGCGCTTTCTGAAAGGGTTGCATTTATATCGTGTCTTTCACAAGCACATGGATGTTCTAAAGTAATTTTTAACAGAAGAAATAGCAGTATGTAAGAAACATGTAAAATCCTGAGGGGATTCGATAGGGTAGGTGTCGAGGGGATACTTGCACATGTTGGGGGGGGGCCGAGAAAAGGAGGGGGGGGCTCAGTTTAAAAATAAGAGATTAAAATTGAGATTAAAAATTGTTGTTCTTAAATGCCTTTTGGCTAAGACCAAGTGTCAGTTCAAACCCAAGATGGGATGCAATGACTTTTCTTGTCAGCTTGGATCTTGTTTGTCTCTCTCTCATTGTGGCACGGTGGTTAGCACTGCTGCCTCACAGTGCCAGGAACCTGGGTTTGATTCCCATCTTGGTTGGGTCACTGTTTGTGCAGAGTCTGCATGTTCTCCCCATGTCTGCGTGGGTTTCCTCCGGGTGCTGCGGTTTCCTCCCACAGTCCGAAAGACGTGCTGGTTAGATGCATTTGCCATGCTAAATTCTCCCTCAGTGTACCTGAACAGGCGCCAGAGTGTGGCGACTAGGGGATTTTCACAGTAACTTCATTGCTGTGTTAATGTAAGCCTACTTGTGACTAATAAATAAATAAACTTTTTAATGAAATTGTTAAACTCTTGACGGGAGCTTGAATTGGATTCAATTGGATTTCTTTTTAAGTTTAAAGTTTATTTATTAGCGTCGCAAGTAGGCTTACATTAATCGAACCCGGGTCCCAGGTGCTGTCAGGCAGCAGTGCTAACCATTGTGCCACCGTGCCTTTTGGAGCAAGCAAGAAGATGGGTTAAGGTTTTGCTTTTTCCAGCCTGCACATTGGCTTTGTAAGATTAAGATCATTTTTAAATATGTTGTTCTTAGAAGGTCGTTCGTCTGTGGAATTCTAGAGGTAGGCCATTCAGCCCCTCAAACCTTCTCCGCCATTAAATAGGATGATGGCTGATCTGATGGTAATCTCAGCTCTGCTGTTCTGCTTATTCTCCATAACCTTTGACTCTCTCACAAGTAACAAAAATCTGTCTACCTCAACCTTGAAGATATTAGTGACCAAGTGACCCACTGTTCCCCAGGAAAGAGAATGTCAAAGATCAACAATCCTCTGACAGAAGAGGATTTGCCTTAAACGGGAGACCCCTTATCCTGAAATTGTGCCCTCTGGTTCTAGATTCCACCACAAGGCAGCCGTTAAGGTACTTCTGATGTAAAGTTCATGCTGTAATGGAGGAACTATAGCACCTAATTTGTACAAAATAAGATCCCACAAACCAAACGGTGATCATGACGTAATAATCTGTCACATAATGATGTTGATTGGCTAGGGCACTGGGGACAATTCTCTTGATCTTTCTCCGAATAACGTCGTAAGGCTGGTTAAAATCTCTGGAACTAAGAATCTTTATTCTTTGTTCTTTGTATTGATGACCATGAAACCATCGTCAATTGTCATAAAAACCCAACTGGTTCACTAATGTCCTTTAGGGAAGGAAATCTGCTGTCCTCACCTGGTCTGGCCTACATGTGACTCCAGAGCTACAGCAATGAGGTTGACTCTCAACTGCCCTCCAAGGACAACTAAGAATTGGCAATAAATGCTGGCCCAGCCATCAGTGCCCATGTCCCATGAATGAATAAAAAAAAATTGTGCCTGTTTTGAATAAACATAATACCTGCAATGGCAGATGGAGCTTTGGATATTGCATTCAGAGGACAGCACATCTAACATTGGAGTGTCAGCTTGGAATTAGGTAATGTCTCAACCAATTAGAGATGACTTGCTAACCAATCAGCGCCCCTTTTCTTGTGCAGTATAAATTGTTGAACCCTTTGAAATTTGGCATTCTTGCATCTGTCCTGATGAGTGCAAGATGAAAAGCTTCGACAGCATGTTTCTTTTTTCAGCAATAGTGAAATACTTCAACACAATTACCAGGATGTTGATGGCTTGTTCAAGTGTAGCAAATTCTATTGAAATCTATGAAACGCACAGCATTCTTTTTGCCTGGCTTTAGTGAGAATGCCAGCTGTGGCCTGGCTGGGTAGCCTTTTTTACCTCTGAGTCAGAAGGTTGTTGGTTGTTGGTTAAAGTCCTGCTCTGGGACATGACCACCAAATTCCAAGCTGACACTTTAGTGCTGCATTGCTGGATGTGCTGTCCTCTGAATGAAATGCCCAAAGCCCTGTCTTCCATCGCAGGTATTACGTTTATTCAAAACAGGCACAATTTTTAAAAATTCATTCATGGGACATGGGCATCACTGGCTAGGCAGCATTTATTGCCCATCCCTAGTAGCTGGGTCGAACCCGGCTGTGCTATGAGGCAGCATGCTAACCACTGTGCCACCATGTCGCCCTGTGAATCCAAGGTGAATCCAGATACATTTTTGATTCATTCTTGGGTTGTGGGCATCATTAGTAATGGTGACATTAATTTCCATCCCTAATCACCCTGAGTTGAAGCACTTGAATAGGCTGTCGATATCAATCACATTGGTGTGGGTCTGTTGTTATACAGGCCAAAAAATGTACAGCCAATCCTTTTCTTAAAAAAGGACATCGGTGAATCTTTGACAATAATCAGCAGCATCACAATCGCTTTAACGGATTCCGCCCTTTAATTTTCAGATTCAAAATGGATTATTTTGGACAACAGGCAAAAACAAGCAATAAAAATCATTTTGATTTGATTTGATTTATTATTGTCACATGTATTAACATACTGTGAAAAGTATGGTTTCTTGCGCGCTATACAGACAAAGCATACCGTTCATAGAGAAGGAAATGAGAGAGCGCAGAATGTACTATTACAGTCATAGCTAGGGTGTAGAGAAAGATCAACGTAATGCAAGGTAAGTCTAATCAAAAGTCTGACAGCAGCAGGGAAGAAACTGTTCTTGAGTTAGTTGGTACGTGACCTCAGACTTTGGTATCTTTTTCCCGAAGGAAGAAGGTGGAAGGGAGAATGTCCGGGGAGCGTGGGGTCCTTAATTATGCTGGCTGCTTTTCCGAGGCAGCCGGAAGTTTGGACAGAGTCAATGGATGGGAGGCTGGTTTGCGTGATGGATTGGGCTACATTCACAACCTTTTGTAGTTTCTTGCAGTCTTGGGCAGAGCAGGGGCCATACCAAGCTGTGATACAACCAGAAAGAATGCTTTCTATGGTGCATCTGTAAAAGTTGAGAGTCGTAGCTGACATGCCAAATTTCCTTAGTCTTCTGAGAAAGTAGAGGTGTTGATGGGCTTTCTTGATGTTAATAAGACGAGCCTGTTTGCAATATAAGATTTAGCACGCACGTTTAGTGCTATTTGCTTATCACTATAACTTGAACCTGCCTGGGGGTGTCTTACAAATTTAGCACTTGAATGGAGTAGTTTACATGGGTTCCTTACACCCACCCCCAATATGGAGATATGGAATGCGTTGTCTAGGACGTGGTGACTGGTTTCAGCAATAGAATCATAGAATGATAGAATCGTACAGTGCAGAAGAGGCCCTTCAGTCCATCGGGTCTGCACCGATACGCAAGAAGCACCTGAACCCCCACTTAATTCCATTCACCAGCACTTGACCCAGAGCCTTGAATGTTCAAGTGCTCATCCAGATAGTTTTTAAAGGACGTGAGGCAATCTACCTCTACAACCCTCCCAGGCAGCGCATTCCAGACCATCGCCACTCTCCAGGTAAATAATGTTTTACTCACATCCCCCCTAAACCGCCTGACCGTCACCTATGTCCCCTCATGACTGAGCTTTTAACTGAAGGGAACAGCTGCTCCTTATCCATTCTGTCCATGTCCCTCATAATCTTGTACACCTCAATCAGGTCGCACCCCTCAGTCTTCTCTGCTCCATTGAAAACAACCCAAGCCTACGCAATCCAACATCTCTTCACAACTTAGATGTTCCATCCCAGCCAGCATTGTGGTGAATCTCTGCAGGGACTGAGTCAGGGGCTGCACAGCTTCTCAGATGTGGCCTTTAGGTCCTGCTCGAGATTGCCCTGAGCATGAGAGACGGGGGTGGCACGGTGGCACAGTGGTTAGCACTGCTACCTCACAGCACCAGGGACACGGGTTCGATTCCCGGCTTGGGTGATTGTCTGTGTGGAGTCTGCACATTCTCCCTGTGTCTGCGTGGGTTTCCTCCGGGTGCTCTGGTTTCCTCCCACAGTCCGAAGATGTGTGGGTTAGATTGATTGGCCACACTAAATTGACCCTAGCTTCAGGGGGATTAGCAGGGTAAATATGTGGGGTTATGGGGATAGGGTGGGATTGTTGTTGGTGCAGACTCAATGGGCCGAATGGCTTCCTTCTGTACTGCAGGGATTCTATGATTCTATGCCCTGTACCCATTGAAGGGAAGGATGCCATCCTTTCCTCCTCATCCTCCTGCCTCTCTCTCTCCTCCTGTAGGAGCTGACCTGCATTTCCTGGCTTCATACCCCAGGGCGACCTTAAGCAAGCTGCCCATAAATAAACTCTCTCTTTCTCCTGGTGTTGACTACAAGGTGGTCCGCAGCACCACGGTTACTCATTTTTGGTGAAACCCTCAGAGAATTTCTTCAATAAATGTTGATAGAATGTCAGTGAAGTCGTGACAAGTTGTCCCACAAAGCCTCCCAATGCGTTTCTCCGGTCCTCTTCACAGACTAAGGAGTGGGACGGTGGTTAGCACTGCTGCCTCACAGCCTCAGGGACACGGGTTTGATTCCAGTCTTGGGTGGCTATCTGTATGAAGTTTGCATGTTCTCCTCTGTCTGCATGGGTTTCCTCCAGGTGCTCCGTTTTCCCCCCACACTCCAAAGATGTGTAGGTTAGGTGGATTGGCCATGCTAAATTTCCCCTTAGTGTAGGGGGACTAGCAGGGTAAATATTTGGGGTTATGGGGAGAGGGCATGGGTGGGATTGTTGAGGGTGCAGGCTTGATGGGCCGAATGGCCTCCTTCTGCACTGTAGGGATCCTATGATTCTATTCACCAGCAATGACCTTGAAATGGTGACTATCCGTTTAAGGAATGTTAACGCTCTGTTTAGTCCCAAACAGCTGGTGACTATTAGTAGAGGGCTTTAGTTGGAGTGTTAGGCCACACAGCCTGCTTAATGAGTCGGGTCGGGATTTTAAGTGGAAATCAATTGTTTCACAAGCAGTTCCAGTTCTGGCTTCAATTCCTTTACCAAGGTGGCATTGTGTACTAAACGCAGGCAAATCCAATACTTCAGCTCAACGCTCTTGGCCATCTCCTTACTTCCAGTGCCTGAAATCATAGAATCCCTACAGTACAGAAGAAGGCCATTCGGCCCATCGACTCTGCACCGACTCTCTGGTGGAGCATTGTACCCGGGCCCAATGGTCAGTGAAAATTCCCCGTTATTTTGAAGTCTCACATTCTGTGGGTTATAAATCCAGTCCTCTGAAGAAGACTCAAACTGGACTCGAAATGTTAACTCTGTTTCTCTTTCCACACATGCTTTTTGATTTGATTTGATTTGTTATTGTCACATGTATCAGTATGCAGTGAAAAGTATTGTTTCTTGCGCGCAATACAAAGCATATCGTACACAGAGAAGGAAAGGAGAGGGTGCGGAATGTCGTGTTACAGTCAAAGCTAGGGTGTAGAGAAAGATCAACTTAATGCGAGGTAGGGTCCATTTAAAAGTCTGATGGCAGCAGTGAAGAAGCTGTTCTTGAATTGGATGGTGCGTGACCTCAGAACTTTCCCAAGGCAGCGGGAAATATAGACAGAGTCAATGGATGGGAGGCTGGTCTGTGTGATGGACTGGGCTTCATTCACAACCCTTTGTAGTTTCTTGTGATCTTGAGCAGAGCAGGAGCCATACCAAGCTGTGATACAACCAGAAAGAATGCTTTGTATGGTGCAACTGTAAACATTGGTGAGAGTTGTAGTGGACATGCCAAACTTCCTTAGCTTCCTGAGAAAGTAGAGGCTAAGGAAATTGGGCTATCTTAATTATAGCTTCGGCGTGGAAGGAGCAGGACAGGTTGTTGGTGATGTGGACACCTAGAAACTTGAAGCTCTCGACCATTTCCACTTCATCCCCGTTGATGTAGACAGGAACGTGTCCTCCACACTTCTTGAAGTCAATGACTATCTCTTTCATTTTGCTGGCATTAAGGGAGAGATTATTGCTGTCGTACCAGTTCACCAGACTCTCTAGCTGGAACTCTACTACCTCACCCGCCACAGAAATCTCCGATGACCCCGGGCACCCAACCAAATTTCCATTCACTGCAGCGGGCTGGGAAAATCCCGCCGGTGTGAACGGTGATAACATTCTGGTCACAGTTTCTTACAGCATAGAAAGAGGCTCTTCGGCCCATCGTGTTTGCACTGGCACCTATCTATCCTAATTCCATTTCCATCACTTGGCCTGTGGCCTTGTATGCTATGGTGTTTCAAGTGCTCATCTAAAAACCTCTTAAATGTTGTGAGGGGCTCCCGCTCTACTACCCTTTCAGGCAGTGAGTTCCAGATTCCCACCACCCTCTGGGCGAAAATGTACTTCCTCGAATCCCCTCTAAATCCCTTGCCCCTTACCTTTAATCTATGTCCCCTGGTTATTGACCCCTCTATTAAGGGGAAAAAAATTTCCTATCGACCCTAGCCATGCCCCTTATAATTTTGTACCCTCAACAGGTACCCCCTCAGCCTACTGTTCTGGGGAAAACAACCCCAGCCTATCCAGTTTCATAGCTGAAACTTTCCAGCTCAGGCAACATCCTGGTGAATCTCCTCCGCACCCTCTCTGCAATCACACCCTTCCTATAGTGTGGCGACCAGAACTGCACATAATATTCTAGCTGTGGCCTAATAAGGTTCAAAAAAGAACGTCACTTAAAATCAAATCATCTGGTCGTTCTTACATTCTGTTTGTAGCACCTTGTGATATGCAAATTGGCTGGAAAATTTCCTAGATTATAAGAGTGACTGCACTTCAAAAAGTACCACACTGACTCTAAAGTGCTTGAGCGTATCCTGAGGTCATGATGAAGGCTCCATAAATGTGAGTCACATTATCTATGGTCTAACCTGGTTTGTTCTGACCAAACCCACATAAGAAGGGTCCACCCTGTTAGACCCTTCTGGCATGCCCATGTCTCACCCCATTCGCACGTTGCCCTCAAGGTAAGATTTTTATTATTCATTCATGAGACATGGGCATCGCTGGCCAGCATTTATTGCCTATCTCTAGTTGCCCTTGGAAGACAGTTAAGAGTCAACCACATTGCTGTGGCTCTGGAGTCACATGTAGGCCAGACCAGGTAAGGACGGCAGATTTCCTTCCCAAAGGACATTAGTGAACCAGATGGGTTTTTCGAAAATTGACAATGGTTTCATGGTGATCAGTAGATATTTTTAAAATTCAATTCAAGGTTCCTTGGCTGAGAACCTTAGCTGAGTTTCTGGATTTACAGCCTAGCGATAATACCACTTGGCCATCGCCTACTGTGGTGGTGGAGAAACTGTTGTCCACCTCCTTGTGGAATTTGCCTTTGTAAAGAAGGTCTGGGGACAGATGAGGTGTTTTTTGTCGAAGTTAATTCCAAGCAGATCCATGATGCAGGACTCTGCACTCTACAGGTTGCTCCTAGGGAGGCATTCTGAGACAAACACCAATGGTTGCTGGAGGACCATCAACTTGGTGAAAGACATTCTTTGGTCTGCCCGAAACTTGTTGGTCTTCCAGTGCAAAGAGTTTTTTTAAAATACTTTTCCAATTCAATCAAATCAAGTCCAATTCAGAGTCTCAACAAGTTGAGACATTTCCGATCCAAGCTGACAAGACAGGGCCTTCACACCTGTCTTGGGCCTGATCTACATGAGCCAAGCTGATTGGAGGAGGGGGAGGTTTCCTCCTCCAAGGCTTGATCTCATCTGCATCCTAGCCAAAAGGCCGAGATGCCGCTTTAAAAAATTGCTTCATATGAATATGAAGCTTAAATGCAACCCAATGACCTCGACCAAGCACAGCATCCAATCCATACTACACTTGATCTTAGCCAAAAGGCTGAAAGAGTTTTTTTTTGTTCTTTTCCAATTCAATCAAATCAAATCCAATTCAGAGTCTCAACAAGTTGAGACATTTCCGATCCAGGCTGATAAGACAGGGCGAGCGACCAAATCACCCTGTCCTGAGCGACCAAATCACCCTGTCCTGGGCCCGATCTACATGAGCCAAGCTGATTGGAGGAGGGGGAGGTTCCTCCTCCAAGGCTTGAGCTCATTTGCATCTTAGCCAAAGGGCCGAGATGCCGCTTTTAAAAATTGCTTCATATGAAACATATGAAGCTTCAATGTAACCTAATGACCTCAACCAAGTGCAGCATCCAATCCATACTACATTTGATCTTAGCCAAAAGGCCGAGAAGCGAGGCCGAAAGAGTTATCCCAACCGAGTGTTGTAGACTGGCACATTCCAAAGCCCAGGAATACGTGCTGAGGGACACACTAAAGCTTGGGGCAGCCACTGTAAAGTCACAATGGGGATAGATTGCTGGCTAAGACCTTTCAGTCACAGTGAACAGAACAGAGTGAAACTGTATACAACCCCCTCAGGCTGTATGACTTATTGAATATATACAGTGAATGTCACATGTATCACAATGGTATTAGAATCACATAATACCTACAGTGCAGAAGGATCTGCACCAACAACAATCCCACCTAGCCCCATCCCCGTAACCCCACATTTTTACCCTGCTAATCCCTCCAATCTAAGCCTCCCAGGACACTAAGGGGCAATTTAACATGGTCAATGCACCTAACCTTTGGACTGTGGGAGGAAACCGGAGCACCCAGAGGAATCCCACGCAGGCACAGGGAGAACGTGCAGATTCCACATGGACAGAGACCCAAGCCACGAATTGAACTCAAACTGAGGCAGCAGTGCCAGCCACTGTGCCACCGTGCCGCCCCATATTGAAGCACCTCAGAGTGCAACTTGCTCTATGCAGACAACTTAAATACCTTTGCACTATTTGTAACGACCATTTGAAATGCCTGCAATGTTTCTTTGATTGCATTGAAGCACCTCAGAGTGCAACATGATTTTTGTTCATTTATTCATTCCTGGGATGTGGGCATCACTAGTTGACCAGCATTTATTGCCTATACCTAATTGCCCTTTAAGGGACAGTTAAGGGTCAACCACTTTGCTGTGGGTCACATCAGACCAGGTACGGACAGCAGATTTCCTTCCCTTCGTGAATCAGATAGGTTTTAATAATAATCGACAATGGTCATAATTTTCCCTGGAGTGTAGGAGATTTAGGGGTGATCTTATAGAGGTCCATAAAATAATGAGGGGCAGAGGTCAGCTAGATAGTCAATATCTTTTCCCAAAGATAGGGAGTCTGCCTAGAGGGCATAGGTTTAAGGTGAGAGGGGAGAGATACAAAAGGGTCCAGAGGGGTAATTTTTTCACACAGAGGGTGGTGAGTGTCTGGATTTCCACTCCATCTGACGAAGGAGCAGCGCTCCGAAAGCTAATGGTATTTGCTACCAAATAAACCTGTTGGACTTTAACCTGGTGTTGTTAAAACTCTTACTGTGTTTACCCCAGCCCAACGCCGGCATCTCCACATCATGGAACAAGCTGCCAGAGGCAGTAGTAGAAGCGGGTACAATTTTGTCTTTTAAAATGCATCTAGACAGTTACATGGATAAAATTGGTACAGAGGGATACGGGCCAAATGCGGACAATTGGGACTAGCTTCGTGGTAAACACTGGGCAACATGGACAAGTTGGGCCGAAGGGCCTGTTTCCCTCTGTAAACCTCTCTATTTCTAGACTTATAATTCCAGATTTTTATTGAATTCAAAATTTCACCATCTCCTGTGGTGGGATTCAAAGTAAGAAGTTTAGCAACACCAGGTTAAAGTCCAACAGGTTTATTTGGTAGCAAAAGCCACACAAGCTTTCAGAGCTCTAAGCCCCTTCTTCAGGTGAGTGGGAATTCTGTTCACAAACAGAGTTTATAAAGACACAGGCAAAACAATGTGAGTGGAGAGAGTATCAAGACAGGCTATTTTGTACAGTCACATTGTTTTGTTTCTTAAAGACTTGATTAGTTGTAAGTATTCGCATTCCAACCATTATTCATGTAAATTGAGTCTGTGTCTTTATAAGCTCTGTTTGTGAACAGAATTCCCACTCACCTGAAGAAGGGGCTTAGAGCTCCGAAAGCTTGTGTGGCTTTTGCTCCCAAATAAAGCTGTTGGACTTTAACCTGGTGTTGTTAAACTTCTTACTGTGTTTACCCCAGTCCAACGCCGGCATCTCCACATCGTGGGATTCAAAGCCAGGTCCTCTGGAGCATTTTGCTGGGTCTCTGGATTATTAGTCTACCGACAATTCCACTACACCACCACCTTCCCAACATGATGTACGTAAAGAACCTGAATATTACTGCACTTTGTGTTATGGCCATTTTGAAATGTTTGTCATGTTCTTTCAGATAGTTTACAATCTAAGCATATTTTTGCAAAAAACAAATCAAATCAATCTATTCAGATATCTGCCTGAAACCTGCTGGCTTTCCAATGGAAAGAGTTGCCCATGGCCGACTATTGCAGACTGGCACACTCCAAGCTCTCTGTCCAAGTGCTAAGGGTCGCACTAAACGCTTCATAGAATCCCTACAGTACAGAAGGAGGCCATTCAGCCCCTCAAGTCTGCACTGACCACAATCCCACCCAACCCCTATCCCTGTAACCCCACAGATTTACCCTACTGGTCCCCTTGACACTAAGTGGCAATTTAGCATGGCCAATCAACCTGACCTGCACATCTTCAGACTGTGGGAAGAAACCAGAGCACCCAGGAGCAACCCAAGCAGACACAGGGAAAATGTGCAAACTCCACACAGACAGTGACCCGAGCAGGGAATCGAACCCGGCGCTGTGAGGCAACCATGCTAACCACTGTGCCACCCTGTTGCCCCAAGCTTGGGAAAGCCTCCACAGAAACACAGTGGAGAAAGTTCAGTGTCTATAGGCCTTTCAGCCGTGATACATCGAGGGGTTGGAATCTGTGTCGAACCCCTCAGGCCGTATGCCTGACATGGAATGGATATGATATGTTGGCATCTCAGAGCGGAAAGTACTGCATGGGGGAAACGATGCATTTTATTGCACTCCCTGTAATATTCAATTGGAAATATTTTGGAAACTACTTTTATTACAAATTTCATAAATAAATGTAATTATATTTTGGGAAAATATTAAATGAACCTATTCAGGCTAAGATTGTGAAGCCTCTGTATAAATATGTACAATCAGTACTCAATGCCGTCAATTGCCAGTTTCCAGATGCAATTTTACATCTCATGCGCTTCATCCTGGACCACAATATCTTCACCTTCAACAACCAGTTCTTCATCCAGACACACGGAACAGCCATGGGAAAACATTCGCACCTCAATATGCCAACATCTTCATGCACAGGTTCGAACAAGACTTCTTCACCGCACAGGACCTTCAACCGATGCGATACACTAGATACATCGATGACATTTTCTTCCTTTGGAGTCATGGTGAGCAATCACTGAAACAACTATATGATGACATCAACAAGTTCCATCCCACCATCAGACTCACCATGGACTACTCTCTGGAATCGGTTGCATTCTTGGACACACGCATCTCCATTAAGGACGGTCACCTCAGCACCTCACTGTACCGCAAACCCACGGATAACCTCACGATGCTCCACTTCTCCAGCTTCCACCCTAAACATGTTAAAGAAGCCATCCCCTACGGACAAGCCCTCCGAATACACAGGAACTGCTCGGATGAGGAGGATCGCAACAGACACCTCCAGACGCTGAAAGATGCCCTCATAAGAACAGGATATGGCGCTCGACTCATCGATCAACAGTTCCGACGCGCCACAGCGAAAAACCGCACCGACCTCCTCAGAAGACAAACACGGGACACGGTGGACAGAGTACCCTTCGTTGTCCAGTACTTCCCCGGAGCGGAGAAGCTACGGCATCTCCTCCGGAGCCTTCAACATGTCATTGATGAAGACGAACATCTCGCCAAGGCCATCCCCACACCCCCACTTCTTGCCTTCAAACAACCACGCAACCTCAAACAGACCATTGTCCGCAGCAAACTACCCAGCCTTCAGGAGAACAGTGACCATGACACCACACAACCCTGCCACAGCAACCTCTGCAAGACGTGCCGGATCATCGACACGGATGCCATCATCTCACGTGAGAACACCATCTACCAGGTACACGGTACATACTCTTGCAACTCGGCCAACGTTGTCTACCTGATACGCTGCAGGAAAGGATGTCCTGAGGCATGGTACATTGGGGAAACCATGCAGACGCTACGACAACGGATGAATGAACACCGCTCGACAATCACCAGGCAAGACTGTTCTCTCCCTGTGGGGGAGCACTTCAGCAGTCACGGGCATTCAGCCTTGGATCTTCAGGTAAGCGTTCTCCAAGGCGGCCTTCACGACACACGACAGCGCAGAGTCGCTGAGCAGAAACTGATAGCCAAGTTCCGCACACATGAGGACAGCCTAAACCAGGATGTTGGATTTATGTCACATTATCAGTAACCCCCACAGCTTGCCTCCTGATCTTGCAGAATCTTACTAGCCGTTCTGTCTGGAGACAATACACATCTCTTTAACCTGTGTTTAATGTTCCCTCCACCCACTTTATCTTTAAGACCTGGCTGGCTGTAGAGATTTGCATTCTAATTAGTATTCTGTAACTTGATGTTGTGTCTCTGTGCACTGTTGGAGAACAGATTTTCACTCCATCTGACGAAGGGGCAGCGCTCCGAAAGCTTATGGTATTTGCTACCAAATAAACCTGTTGGACTTTAACCTGGTGTTGTGAGACTTCTTACTGTAAATATGTACTAGACAGATAAATTGGGGAAA
Source organism: Mustelus asterias (assembly GCF_964213995.1). Taxonomy (NCBI): domain Eukaryota; kingdom Metazoa; phylum Chordata; class Chondrichthyes; order Carcharhiniformes; family Triakidae; genus Mustelus; species Mustelus asterias. The sequence continues at coordinate 189,212,928 of NC_135801.1, read as the reverse complement.
AAAACAGTTTGGCCCCTTGTCAAGGTGTCAGCCTTGATGCTTGCCTCTGATTTGATTTATTATTGTCCCATGTATTAGTATACAGTGAAAAGTATTGTTTCTTGCGTGCTATACAGTCAAAATATACCATTCATTGAGAAGGAAAGGAGAGAGTGCAGAATGTAGTGTTACAGTCATAGCTAGCGTGCAGAGAAAGATCAATTTAATGTATGGTAGGTCCATTCAAAAGTCTGCTGGCAGCAGAGAAGAAGCTGTTCTTGAGCCGGTTGGTACTTGATCTTAGACTTTTGTATCTCTTACCCGATGGAAGAAGGTGGAAGGGAGAATGTCCTGTGTGCGTGGGGTCCTTGATTATGCTGGCTGCTTTTCCGAGGCAGTGTGATGGACTGGGCTACGTTTACAATCCTTTGTAGTTTCTTGCAGTCTTGGTCAGAGCAGGAGCCATACCAAACTGAGGCAGAAGGTTGTGGTTCAATTGTCCCGGTAGCCTGAACACATAATGTAGACTGACAGTTAAGTGCAGTACCGAGGCAGTGCTGTGCTGTCAGAACATTTTCCTCATATAGGGTCATCACCCTGAAGTGTTAACTCTGCTTCTTTCCCCACAGACTTTGCCTGGCCTGCTACATCTTTCCAGTATGGTCTGTTCACATGTAAGTGCCCTGTTTTTTGTTTCTCCCCTTTTTTTATCTCTCCAATGTACTCAGGGATGAATTAAGTATTTGTGACAACAACCCTGCTAAGCGTGATGGCTACAGCCATAGTCAAGCCATAAAGTATGTTCTTAAGATGTTAGTTTTGTTTTGCATCCAATAAGTCATTTTTACGTTTCCCATTTTTACTTGAGATTTTGATTGACGTTTTGGGGATTGCATTGTGCAATCCCGATCACTGATAGTCAGGGCGGCTGGTTTAACTGTGATGAGATAAATTGAACTCCATTTTACGTGCCGGAGAATTTTACTGATCTTTGGAGGATTGCATTGCTCAATTCCATCCTTTCTGCCTGCAGAAGCTGAAAATCCATGGCACATGATTATAATTAGTATTAATAAAGACTTTTTTATCATTAATAATGTATAGTTTTGATATGCTAATATTACTTACAAATCCGACAGCACCAGTTGTGGTTAATTAATGAAAAAAGTGGATCATTAACAGTAACATACAATAATACTTGTGAATTATTAATCATTGGCAAGGGCATCATTTTAATATCAGAGGCAAGGGCTGATTATATTAATTATCAGAAGGGCTTTTAGTATCAGAAGGAGTAAAAGAGAACAAGAACTAAGGAAGCTGAAACTGCAAACAGCTCAACTAGCAACACTGCCCCGAGTAATGATGTTTCAACAATGTATGCTGGTCTACTAATCTATGGATCTGGTTTAGCGAAATAAAGTGTTGACTGCTAGCAGGAGTGGTGGCACAGTGGTCAGCACTGCTAACTCACAACGCCAGGGACCAGGGTTCGATTCCCGGCTTGGGTCACGGTCTGTGCGGAGTCTGCACGTTCTCCCCGTGTCAGCGTGGGTTCCCTCTGGGTGCTCCAGTTTCTTCCCACAGTCCAAAAGACATGCTGATTAGGGGCATTTGGCCATGTGAGAAAGAAGGGAAGAGAAGCCAATGCAAGTGATTCTCCTGCTACAATGAGTTAGATAACAGTGGAATCTGGTGGAGCAGTCCTACCCAACTGGACATCTGTAGAGAGACGGTGGAGGAGGGTGATTTGGCCAACGGTGTCAAAGATGGCAGCCTGGATGAGGGGGGAAAGTTCACCTCCTTCTTTAGGACACTCCTCATAATCTTGTCGTTGACAAAGCTTTTCTCCTTATGGGGGTTGGTATCAAATTTTGTTTGACAATGCTCCAGTGAACTTATATTTAGAATGCAATTATTTGCTTTAACCAGTCAGAAATCGCTTGAAGTATTCTATTGGGAAAGTAAACAGTTGCGCATCTCAATTAAAATTTTACTTCATTAATAAGCAATATTTAAACACCTCCTCCCAGTCTAAATGGCAAACAATAGTGATCATGGAATTATATTACCTCCTTGCTCTTTAATATTATTGGATCAATTAAGAACCTTATTTTTAAATTTATTATTAGTGTCACAAGTAGGCTTAGATTACTGTGAAAATTACTGTGAAAATCCCCTAGTTGTCACACTCCGGCGCTAGTTTGGGTACACTGAATTTAGCGTGGCCAATGCACCAAACCAGCACGTCTTTCGGACTGTGGGAGGAAACTGGAGCACACAGACACGGGGAGAATGTGCAGACTCCGCACAGACAGTGACCCAATCGAACCCGGGTCCCTAGTGCTGTGAGGTAGCAGTGCTAACAACTGTGCCACCATGCCGCCAGTGTCACTGTGCCGCCCATTATTCCTAAGTATTTCATTATCGCTAACGCGCATTGGGAGCTCCTATGGGGGCAAAATCTTTCTCATGAGAACAATAGGCCAAATAATTGATGAGAAAATGACAGAAATATTAATTCGTGAGTGTAATTAATCGAATAATGTATGGGACCGGTAAAAACTGAAATGGGAGAATCCTTTAAAGAAAGTCGTGCAATGTTGGCCTGGGGAATTGGATGATCTTCTACAGGACTGCTTAGAGTCAGTAGACTGGTCAGTACTTAAAAACTTTGCGACCAGCCTAAAAGAGTACGCCACTACAATAACTGACTTCATCAGTAAGTGTGTAGAAGTCTGTGTGCCAAAGAAACAAATCCGTGTGTTTCCCAACCAGAAACCATGGATAAACAGGGATGTCCACTGCTTGCTGAAGTCCAGGACTGAGGCGTTCATGTCAGGCGATCCTGACCTATACAAGAAAGCCAGATATGATCTAAGAAGATCCATCAAAGATGCCAAAAGACAGTACCGCACCAAGGTAGAATGCCAGGCTAGCCACACCGACCCCCACCGACTATTCAATTCCAGCCTACCAGATTGCCTGGATCCACAATAGTTCACCTACCGCCGCAATAGGTCCACAGCAGACGCCATCTCCCTGGCCCTGCACTCAACCCTGGAACACCTAGGTAACAAAGACATCTATGTCACATTCCTATTTATTGACTGCAGTTCAGCCTTCAACACCATTATTCCTACAAAACTCATCCCCAAGCTCCAGGGCCTGGGGCTCGGCTCCTCCCTCTGTGACTGGATCCTGAACTTCCTAACCCATAGACCAATCAGTAAGGATAGGCAACAACACCTCCTCCACGATCATCCTCAACACCAGTGCCCCAAAAAGCTGTGTCCTCAGCTCCTTACTTATACACCTATGACTGTGTGGCCAAATTCCCCTCCAACTCAATTTTCAAGTTCGCTGATGACGCCACCGTAGTGGGTCAGATCTCAAACAATGATGAGACAGAGTACAGGAATGAGATAGAGAATCTGATGAACTGGTGCAATGACAATAATCTCTCCATCAATGTCAACAAAATCAAAGAGATAGCCATCAACTTCAGGAAGCATAGTGGAGGACATGCCCCTGTCTACATCAATGGGGATGAAGTAGAAATGGTCAAGAGCTTCAAGTTTTTAGTTGTCCAGATCATCAACAACCTGTCCTGGTCCCTCTATGCCAATGGTATATTTCAGAAAGCCCACCAATGCCTCGACTTTCCCAGAAGACTAAGGAAATTTGTAATGTCTGCTACGACTCTCATCAACATTTACAGATGCACCATAGAAAACAGTCTTTTTGGTTGTATCACAGCTTGGTATGGCTCCTGCTCTGTCCAAGACCGCAAGAAACTACAAAGGGTCGTGAATGAAGCCCAATCCATCACTCAAACCAGCTTCCCATCCATTGACACTGTCTACACTTCCCGCTGCTTCGGAAGAGCAGCCGGCATAATCAAGGACCCCACACCCCAGACATTCTCTCTTCCACCTTCTTCCATCGGGAATGGAATCAAAAATGATGTGATTGCACTGGAAGGGATGCAGAGGAGATTTACCAGGATGCTGCCTTGGATGGAACATTTAAGTTATGAAGAGAGGTTGGATAGGCTTGGGTTGTTTTTGTTGGAGCAGAGAAGACTGAGGGGTAACCTAATCAAGATGTACAAGATTATGAGGGACATGAACAGAATCGATAAGGAGCAGCTTTTCCCTCTAATTGAAGGGTCAGTCACAAGGGGACATAGATTTAAGGTGAGGGGCAGGAGGTTTGGGGGGGATGTGAGGAAAAACCATTTTACCCAGAGGGTAGTGACAGTCTGGAATGCGCTGCCTGAGAGGGTGGTGGAGGCAGGTTGCCTCACATCCTTTAAAAAGTAACTGTTTGAGCACTTGGCACATCATAACGTTCAGGGCTATGGGCCAAGTGCTGGTAAATGGGATTAGGTGGGATTTAGGTGTTTCTAATGTGTTAGTGCAGACTCTATGGGCCAAAGGGCCCCTTCTATGCTGTAGGATTCTATGGTTCTATGAAAACAATGCAAAAGTCGGGGGACACGTACCAAGCGACTCAAAAACAGCTTCTTCCCTGCTGCCATCAGACGTTTGAATGGACTTACCTCGCATTGAGTTGATCTTTCTCTACACCCTAGCTATGACTGCAACATTACATTCTGCACTCTCTCCTTTCCTTCTCTATGAACGGCATGCTTTGTCTGTCAAAGAAACAATACTTTTCACTGTATACCAATCCATGTGACAATAATAAATCAGATCAAATCAAATCAAACCAAAATGTGGAGTAATGCCTGGGAGGAACATGCTGACAGAATGGAAGAGAGTTACAGACAGAATAATATCATAGAGAACTACAAAAAGAGTAACATATGAGAGAGTTCTAACAGAATACTGTGTGGGAGGGAGACAGGGACAGGGATGGTTTTATAGATAACCTATCGGAATTGCCATTGAAGTTGTTTCACAGTAGGTATGATAGGAGTTACGCCAATTTTGACCTCTTATGTATTCACAATTTGAATCACCCCACCATAGCGGCAGTACCTGGACCCGAGGATTAGGAAATTCATCCCTAAATCTCTTTGCCTCCCTACCTGATGAAACCTTCCTTGATAAGTAAGCTGTTAGTCATCTGCCCTACTCTCCCTTTGCGTGGCTTGGTGTCAATTTCTGTTCAATCAGTCTCCTGTGAAGCACCTTGCAATAAGCTACGACATTAAAGGTGCTGTATAATTGCAACGCATTGTTGTTGTAATCCTTGTTCCTTCCAGCACTCAAACAATGATGAGACGGAGGACAGGAAAGAGATATCGATTCTGGTGGACTGGTGTGACGACAATAATCTCTCCCTCAATGTCAACAAAATGAAGGAGATAGTCATCGACTTCAGGAAGCATAGTGGAGAACATGCTCCTGAATACATCAATGGATGAAGTGGAAATGGTCAAGAGCTTCACGTTTCTAGGTGCCCAGTTCACCAAAAACCTGGTTCCTCCACAGCGGCGCTATAGTTAAGAAAGCCCACTAACGCCTCTACTTTCTCAGGAGGCTAAGGAAATTTGGCATGTCCACTATGACTCTCACCAACCTTTACAGATCTCAGTGTTAATTGGTCTGTCGCACAGTATCGCTCCTCCGTTTCTCTGACTGTTTCTGGGGGACCCAGTTTTTTTTAACTCACACACCATTTACTTGTAAAGTTAAAAACTTAAGTCCGTGTCCTCAAGGCCTCCTGTCAGTTTATTTTTGTCTCTCTGTCTTTCAGTTTCTAGATCCCTTTCAGTTTCTCTCTCAGTGGCTCCCTCTCTCTCTCTCTACTTCTGTCTCTCGATCTCAGTGCCTTTTCAGCCGGTCTCTCAGTCTCTCTCTCTCATTGTCTTTCTGCCCCTGCTTCAGTTTGCTTCTCAGTGTCTCCCTCTCCTGGTGCCTCCCCTCTATTTTCAACCTGCTTCAGTGTCTGTCGTTCTGCATTGCGATGTCTCTGAACCCACCAGTCTCTGTGTGTTTCACAATATCTCTCAGCTTCCCTGTCTCTTTCTCTCTCTATTCCTCTTTCAGTAATGATAACAAATGCTGTGTTTTTAAGAGGGCACGGAAAGATCACCTGAACATTTCCCACTAAGAGATTAAGCGACTTCTTACTTTCGAAGGCTGCAGGTCCTCGATTGCAAAGAGCAATAACACTCACTAAATCTCTCTTTGTTTTATTGACCTACATCAAGTAAATATAACATATTCACACTCCTGTGCGGTGCCTGTGTTATATCAATGGTAATTGTGGCTTTCACAACACGGTAGGAACAATGGACACCCAGGGAAGGTGAGATCACATGAAGAATAATGACTCCAAGAGAGGGTTACAGAATGAGTAATGAGGTTTAGATATAACAATGACTGCCTGCATGGGAGCATGGTACAGAATAATGAGTGTGTGAGTGAGAATTAGGTAGATAGGAAGAGATAGACTCAACAATGGTCACAGATGAAATGACTATCGGACAGAATAATCAGTGGCCGAGAGACGGAGAGAGAATGGGGAACTATGCAACGTGCGTGGGTGTATAGGGGTTAGAGTCGATATCAGATGAATGGTTCTGCTCGTTAAAAGTTTCCAATCCAGAGGTTGAGTATATTTCCACTTCAGTTCCTAGTCTTTAACATTACCGTTTTGTTTATTCATGCGTGAGACTGGGCGTCGCTGGCTGGCCAGCATTTATTGCCCATCCATGTTGCCCTTGAACAGAGTGGCTTGCTAGGCCATTTCAGAGGGCAGTTGAGACTCAGTCACATTGCTGTGGCTCTGGAGTCACATATAGACCTGGCCGGGTAAGGATGGCATATTTCAGACGAATGAGTTCAGTTGAATGAGGGGGGATCCCATAGAGACTTATAAAATTCTAACAGGACTAGACAGGGTAGATGCAGGGAGGATATTCCCAATGGTGGGGGAGTCCGGGACCAGGGGTCACAGTCTGAGGATTTGGGATGGACCATTTAGGACAGAGATGAAGAGACATTTCTTCACCCAAAGAGTGGTGAGCCTGTGGAATTCATTACCACAGGAAGTTGTTGGTGCCAAAACATTGAATGTATTCAAGAGGCGGCTGGATATCGCACTTGGGGCAAATGGGATCAAAGGTTATGGGGAGAAAGCAGGATTAGGTTATTGAGTTGGACAATCAGCCATGATCGAAATGAATGGCGGAGCAGGCTCGAAGGGCCAAATGGCCTCCTCCTTTCTTTTAACTCATTTGTGGGACATGGGCGTCGCTGGCTGGCCAGCATTTATTGCCCATCCCTAGTTGCCCTTGGAGGGCAGTTGAGCGTCAACCACATTGCTGTGGCTCTGGAGTCACATGTAGGTCAGACCAGGTAAGGACGGCAGATTTCCTTCCCTAAAGGGCATTAGTGAACCAGATGGGTTTTTCAGCAATGGTTTCATGGTCATCAGTAGAGTCTTAATTCCAAATATTTTTTATTGACTTCAAATTCCACCGTACTCCGTGGTGGGATTTGAACCCGGATCCCCAGAACATTGGCTGAATTTCTGGATTAATAATCTAGTGATAATACCACTAGGCCATCGCATCTGGTGTCTATAACATCTTTGTCAGTCTCTCCTGAGCCCCTATCTATCCCTGATCTTCTATTCGGCTCCACCTGCTTCACCCTACCCCCACCCCCTTTCCAGCTATATAATTCATTACATTTCTGCCTCTCTTCAGCTCATTTTGACTCAAAACATTAACTCTGTTTCTCTCTCCACAGATGCTAACAGATCTTCTGAGTCTTTTTTTTTAGCATTTTCTGTTTTTATTTCAGTTCTTGGTGGTCACTGACCTACAGTAGAATCATGCCGAGGATTCAATAACTGATCGATTCCGTTATAACACTTTGAAAGTAGAAAAATGCCCCAAGGTAATTCACAGAGACTGATGGGAACAGCCCTTTGTAAGAAGGGTTAAGACTAGAGTTAATACCTACTCCCATCTACTGTATGCACATTGAGTCTAGATAGGAAATCACTTGCAGAATACAGTACAGCGACTCAGTAAAGTTACTTCATAGCACTGCCCTCATTTCGCCACTGATATTACTAAGAAGCATAGGACACAAGACACTTCAAGATGGCGCTGGAGCGTGGCAACTTTGTGCGAGCTGTCCCCAGCATACCCTCTGATTCAAAACATAGATGTGGAGATGCCGGCGTTGGACTGGGGTGAACACATAAGAGTTTTAACAACACCAGGTTAAAGTTCAACAGGTTTATTTGGTAGCAAATACCATTTGGTATTTGCTACCAAATAAACCTGTTGGACTTTAACCTGGTGTTGTTAAAACTCTTACTCAAAACATAGAAACATAGAAGATAGGAGCAGGAGGAGGCCATTTGGCCCTTCAAGCCTGCTCCGCCATTCATTATGATCATGACTGATCATCCAACTCAATAGCCTAATCCTGCTTTCTCCCCGTAACCTTTGATCCCATTCACCCCAAATGCTATATCTAATTCTATCTTTTACTCTCGTTCTATGCGTTTAAAACTCTTCTCCAACTCTTTTGAAGTCTCTATGGATGTAACACTATATTCTGCACCCTCTCCTTTTTATAGAATGGTATGCTTTGTCTGTATAGCGCAAGAAACAATAATTTTCACTGTATCCCAATGCATGCGACAATAATGAATTAAATCAAATCATAAAAATCTAACCTGTGTAGTACCTGTCCTAGGAATGTCCGATTGGAGAGTATAGAGCTCTTTACTGTGTATCTGAAGTGTGTAGTACCCATCCTAGGAATGTTTGATTGGACAGTATAGAGGGAGTTTCACTCTTATCTAACCACTATGTGGTATTGATGGAAGAGTTGAGAGGGAGCTTCATTCTATCTAACCTGTGCACTACCTGTCCTGGGAGCGTTTGACTGGGCAATGTGGAGGGATCTTCACTGTGTATATAATCTGCTGTCTCTGTTCTGGGAGTGTTTGAAAAGGACAGGGCAGAGGGTTATGCAGTATCTACCTGCCCCGAGTGCCTTTGATGTGCATTTGTATAAAAGTGAGGAGTCTATGAATATTGCACAGAAAAGATTTTCAAAGTTAAAATCATGAGCAATAGATTGATGCATGATAAATAATTGATAAATCAATAGGTAGAAAGAGAATGAGAGAGCGAGGTAGGTAAATGGTTCTTCATAGATACGGATGATATGTAAACATATTTAAGGCTTATTTGTTAGTGTCACAAGTAGGCTTACATTAACACTGCAATGAAGTTACTGTGAAAATCCCCTAGTCGCCACATTGTACCCTGTTCGGGTACACTGAGGGAGAATTTAGAATGGCCAATACACCTAACCAGCAAGCCTTTCGGAACGTGGGAGGAAACCAGAGCACCCGGAGGAAAACCACGCAGACACGGGGAGAACGTGCAGACTCCACACAGACAGTGACCCAAGCCAGGAATCGAACCCGGGTCCCTGGTGCTGTGAGGCAGCAGTGTTAACCACCGTGTCACCATTCTAGTAGGGCAAGTACAAATTGGTCAAGATCTTAATATGTTGATTGATCTGCAGATGGATAGATTTATATACAGACATAGATTTATAGAGAGAGATAGGGGGTGGAGGTAGATAGACATTTAGATCTGTACATTCAACCTCAGATGAGACATGGGTGATTTTAAATATACAGTTAGTGGCAGATGATAGATACAGATGGATGGTTGGTAATACTCGCATATCAAACTTTTTTAAACCAAATAACCAGATGTAGAGTAGAAAAGAGAGTGTTGGTACCATCGGCGTGTGAGCCCCCTTCAGCCACAACCCCAGAACAGTGTGTCCAGACACATCCATTCTCCTGCCTTCACCTTTCAATACTATCGCTCTCCGAGACCTTATACACCTTCACAATTGTATAATGATCATGTCAGTTCAGTGATTATAACACTGTCTCTGCCTTGACAGATTGCAAAAATTCCTTAAAACATATCCAGAACGACCCAAGCGAATGAATCATATTCCACGCACACACACACACACACACACACATTGAGGATTGTTTAATTTCCCGCTGATCAGTTGCGAGAAGTAGCTGGAAGCCAGTTTCAGAATAAAAGGGATCAGAGAGAGAGAGAGGGAGACAGAGAAGATCGCCTCTCCAAGATCTCCAGAACTAGGGAGGGACATTTCAGAAGTTGCTGGGATTCACAGTTTTCTCCAGGTACATGAGAGGAATAGAGAGAGGAGGGAGTGTAACATCAAATAACAAACAAGACAAGAGATGCAGACTGTTAAATCCCAAGTGTCCCGCTCTTGGAATAACGAAAGGCAGGTTTATTCCTGGTGATTGTTTGCCCAGCTTTTTGTTTTGGTATCGAGAGCTTCTGTATATATATTTTTTTGTTGTTGTTAATGTTTTAATATTTCTGCTTGAATGGGCTCACTGGGGAGAAAGCTCGCATCTGAAGCTGCATGTCAGGGCATGTTGTAGTGTGGAGAGATTACAGTGGTGGGGCGGGAGCGGGGGGGCGGGGGGGGGTGTGGTGGATTGGCCGCTGTACAAGAACGGCAGCTGGGGGCGAGGGGACAGGAGGTCCCCAGGTGTGGGGGAGCAGATCTTGCAGAGAGTCTGGGAGCTGCAAATGGCAAAGGCAGGGCTGCTCAGATTCACCATTCTTTCTACATTTCGAAAGCAAAAATACAAATCTGCCTTTAGTTCCTTTCGTTATCTCATCTTTATAAATAGCGCCTTTCAGAATATACATGGCATTCAAAAGATAAACGTCCTTGAAATTCCCTACAAACAATATTGCATCGCACAGATCAATTCAGATGATACAAAATACTTCTATTTACCGTCACCATTTTAGAGAATATCTTGTATCTATGTAACATATTGGGGACATATTTGCAAACGTTGTATCGCAGTTTCTATAATCTAATTTATAATTGCATAATCTGTAGTGTATCCTGATCGATTTTAATGTTGAAATTGGACGAATTGCGTTGAAAAGTTATTTATTTATGAGTTGCAACTAAATTCATCTTTTTAAGTGTGAGTCAATGGCCTCACATCACAGAATCGGTTCCTCTAATGATCTATTTAATGTTTTCTCTCAGTGTTTGGACGGCGCTATTGTTTTAATCGAAGTCAAATCTCCCAGAATCATAAACAACCTGTACAGTGTTTACATTGAGACAACTTCTGGAAGGACAGGCAGGCGAGACTTTTATTTACGAGTGTGTACAGTTTATTCCTTTTTTATTTATTATCTGTGGACTGGCGAGGGGAGTATGTAAAAAAAATCTGACTGATCCCCTCGCTGACCTTACAAGGAAGAGCTTTCTGTCCCTTCCCCTCTCGGAGCACTAGTCTGAGCCGAGGTGGGGTTCAGCTGGTGATCTGATGAAAGGTTATCTCTGTTCCTCTCCCCGCAGATGCTGCCAGACCCTCTTGAGTATTTGCAACACTTTCTGCTTATATTCCAACATCTCCCCTTGCTTGTGACAATAACGCGGAAAAGCTTTGTGCATTGACCCTGTCCTGTTTTTGTGTCTTCGATTTTTATTGATTTGGATTGTTCACTTGATAAAAGAGATGTTTAGTTTGTCTCCCCTCCGACCCCCCCAGGATCTGCTGGGGAGCGGGACCGATCGAATATTTGAAATAAAACTTAAATAAAACTCAGCCGCACGGGTAAAATGCTCACATGTCAATGAGATTTCGGATCATTTACCTGGGTGACAGCAATAATCTCCACATCATGACAGCAATTACACCAGACACGAAATCTCCCTCTATCTAATGTCCCACCCAAACCAGGCTGCTCACATACCGACACCCGAACGTGTTTCTCCCGCACACACACACACACAGCGTCCATACACAAAACCCTGTATATCTGCATTCTTTCCGTGTGCAAGAATACAATAGGTATTTGCCCACAGAAGGTGCACCGATGTGATAGATATTTAGCTATACATGTTTAGAAAGCACCTCACCGCTACACGATATTGCATGAAGATTGTATTAACAACCATTTTACATTACATTTACACATTGGTGTGCATGTGTAGATTCAAGGTATAATGTAATGTTTAGTTACATATGTGTATATATATCTATGCATGTTTAAAGTTTTAAGTTTATTAGTGTCACAAGTAGGCTTACCTTAACACTGCAGTGAAATTACTGTGAAAATCCCCTGGTCGCCACACTCCGGCGCCTGTTCGGGTACACTGAGGGAGAATTTAGTATGGCCTATGCACCTAACCAGCACATCTTTCAGACTGTGGGAGGAAACCAGAGCACCCGGAGGAAACCCACGCAGACACGGGGAGAACGTGCAAACTCCACACAGTCACCCAAGGCCGGAATTGAACCTGGGTCCCTGGCACTGTGAGGCAGCAGTAATAAGTACTGTGCCACCGTGCCACCCTGAATGTGCGTATATATATATATATGTGTATATATGTATGCATGTGTATATATCTGTGTGAATGAGTAGATATGCATGCATATATGTATGTGTGTATGTGTGTATGTATAGTATACACATCGTTATAGCATTATATTTATATATAGCTAAAATGAAAGGGTTTGCATGATTATATAAATATATATTTATGTATGTGTGTATATGTGTATGTATAGTATACATATGATTATAACATTATATTTATATATAGCTAAAATGAGTGGGTTTGCTTTTAAACTTATTCACATAATATGGATATATAAACCCAGGAATCGTACTTTCAGCTGCTCAAATCAAATATTTTAATGATCTACAATAATGTGTAGTTCATGTGTGCAGCATATGTGTATTTATATAGCGCTTTCCGTACAGTGAGAGGACACAAAGACATTCCCCAAGGGCATTATCAAACAAAATTGGACCCTCACCCCCTTCCCCTCCGCCCCCCACCACCTTGAAATAACGGTGCAGGTAACCAAACACTTAGTCAAAGAGGGAGAAAGTTTCAAGGAACATCTCAAAGCAAGACAGTGAGTTAGAGAGACGGGGTGGCGGAAGGGGAGGATCCAGAGCCTAGGGCCCTGGCCAACTGAAAGCAGGACCATTGAGGGGGGGAGATTAAAATCGGCATCTCTGAAGAAGCCAGAATTAGTGGAGGGAAGAGATCTGAGAGAGTTGTGAGGTTGGAGGAGGGTTTATACATGCAATATTTATGTACTAATATCTCCAAAGATGTGCTGGATAGGTGGATTAGCCATGTTAAATTGCCCCTTATTGTCAGGGAGTTTAGCAAGGTAAATATGTGGGGTTATGGGGAATGGGCCTGAGTGGGATTGTCGTCAGTCTAGGCTCGATGAATGGCCTCCTCTAAGGATTCCCGCACTGTAGGGATTCTATGATTCTATGATCTGTAGCTCTGTAAAATATGTCAAATCTCTGTCAGTTCCTCTATGTTAGATAAGCAGGCAATCACAGCCAGTAATGCACATGCACTAAACATATTTAAAGATAAAACCAGGTAGATTTGTTTGCATATTTGTACATGGGTATACCTGGATTATATTTGAACATGCAAGGATAACTGGAAAGATGCGCAAAGCTATGATGGCATGTATCAGATAACACTTAAAGGTGGTTACAGTCTACCCCAAACCTCCAATTCCCCGCCTGGCTTTTCTGAACACATTGGAAACAGCTACACTTCTCGATGGAATCTCTGCTCTGAAAGCAAATACTCAACCCTTCGCTCACTGAATGCAAAACTCAACCCATATGGCAAGCAGGGGACAGGCAGCTCTGTTACTTTGCACATTTGACGATCTTTTAAGCTGAATGTGTTATCATAGAATCATTGAATCCTACAGTGCAGAGGGAGGCCATTCAGCCCATCGAGTCTGCACTGACCACAATCCCACCCAGGCCCTATCCCATAACCCCATCCATTTACCCTAGCTAGTCCCCCTGACACAAATGGGCCAATCTACCTAACCCGCACATCTTTGGACTGAGGGAGGAAACCGGAGCACCCGGAGGAAACCCACACAGACACGGGGAGAATGTACAAATTCCGCACAGACAGTGACCCAAGCTGGGAATCGGACCTGGGTCCCTGGCACTGTGAGGCGGCAGTGCTAACCACTGAGTCACTGTGCCCATATATGAGAGCCTTCACCATTACGCTGGGCACGGTAATACTGACAGCTGGAGTTTGCACCGCTAGCCAAAACCTTACCAACCCCTGGGGGGTAGCATGTTCAACACAACCTCTCCATCTCCCGACAACCAACTGGTTTTGGTGACTAGCCGCATTCTCCATACATTAGGATTTGTTTGACATAAACAACATGCAAAGTCTCGCACTTTGCTCCAAGTCCCTGACAAAATCTGCAAACTCTTTGCACTCCTCAAACTGCTTGGGCACAAGGAGAGTTTGGATTTTTTTTTGATTGATTATAGAAATCCCACCCTGTCTTAAAACAATGAATTGAAAGGATGTGTTTACCCAGCTGAGGTGAAAATTGCTCAAATTGCAGCAAAGTTTTCCTTTTCCTCCCTGTGTTGTGCCAGGGGACATGCCAAAGTAGTTGGCATTATTCTTGTGTGCCTTCTGCTCTTCCACAGCCAGCACCTAACCCATAAAGTCAAGCCTTGCCCCATCTCAAAGTTTAAAGTTTAAAGTTTATTTTTTAATGTCACAAGTAGGCTTACATTCACACTGCAACGAACTTACTGTGAAATTCCCCCAGTCGCCACACTCCCACGCCTGTTTGGGTACACTGAGGGAGAATTCAGCATGGCCATTGCACCCAACCAGCACATCCTTCAGACTGTGGGAGGAAATCGGAGCACCCGGAGGAAGCCCACGAAGACACGTAGAGGACGTACAGACTCCATACAGATGGTGACCCAAGCCGGGAATTGAACCAGGGTCTGTAGCAGTGTGAGGCAGCAGTGCTAACCACTGTGCCAGTGTAACCATCAGTAACTTTCTTCAATCGTGCAACCTGCTCAGAACTCTGCGCTCCCTCAATTCTAACCCCTTGTTCATCTCCCCTCTATCTTCATTCTTCTAATGTGGGTGGCTGGGAGTGTAGCCTTTGAATCTTTAAGCTCTGGAGGTCTCTCCCCAGATCTCTCCACCTCTTCACTTCTCTCATAGAATAGAATCATAGAATCCCTACACTGCAGGAGGAGGCCATTCGGCCCATCGAGTCTGCACCGACCACACTCCCACCAAGGCCCCATCCCCATAACCCCACCTATTTATCCTGCTAATCCACCTGCCACTAAGGGGCAATTTAGCATGACCAATCCACCTAACTCGCACATCTTTGGACTGTAGGAGGAAACCGGAGCACCCGGAGAAAACCTACGCAGACATGGGGAAAATGTACAAATTCCATACGGACAGTTACCCGAGGCTGGAATTGAACCCGGGTCCCTGGCACTGTGAGGCAGCAGTGCTAACCACTGTGCCATCATGCCATCCTCTCAACTTGAAGGATAGACGCCCCCTCTCCAACACGCAGCCCCCCAACACCCATCCCCCTCAACACATACGCATCCCACTAAAACCTCTTTACTGTCCTCATGCCATAGAGCTTTATAGCACAAAAAGAGGCCCTTCAGCTCATCATGTCTGTATGGGCCATCACAAATCTAATCCTATTTTCCAGCACTTGGTCAATAGCCATGTCTGCTATGGCATTCCAAATGCTGGTCTTTGGCTTGGCAATTTGTTGTCCAATCATTTTCCTGTGTTAAAGTTCCTATAAAAATGCAAGTTATGTCATTGATCCTATTCTTAGAGTTAATGATCCAAAGGGTGACCTTTGCCCTATTTCCCCATTTGCAGAGCTATGAGGAGAGAGCAGGGCCAGTGGAAATAATTGGACAAAGCACCCCATCCACCATCTTAAACATGGGTGGCAGTGACATAGTGGTATTGTCATTAACCAGCTGTGCAGGTTGAGGCTGTGGTTAAGGAGGCGTATGGTGTACTGGCCTTCATCAATCGAGGAATTGAGTTTAGGAGTCGTGAGATAATGTTGCAGCTATATAGGACCCTGGTCAGACCCCACTTGGAGTACTGTGCTCAGTTCTGGTCGCCTCATTACAGGAAGGATGTGGAAGCCATAGAAAGGGTGCAGAGGAGATTTACAAGGATGTTGCCTGGGTTGAGGAGCATGCCTTATGAGGATAGGTTGAGTGAGCTTGGCCTTTTCTCCTTGGAGAGACGAAGGATGAGGGGTAACCTGATAGAGGTGTATAAGATGTTGAGAGGTATTGATCGAGTGGACACTCAGAGGCTTTTTCCTAGGGCTGAAATGGTTGCCACAAGAGGACACAGGTTTAAGGTGCTGGGGAGTAGGTGCAGAGGAGATGTCAGGGGTAAGTTTTTCACTCAGAGGGTGGTGGATGCGTGGAATGGGCTGCCAGCAACGGTGGTGAAGGCAGATTCAATAGGGTCTTTTAAGAGACTTTTAGATAAGTACATGGAACTTAGTAAGATAAAGGGTTATAGGTAAGCCTGGTAATCGCTAAGGTAGGGACATGTTCAGCACAACTTTGTGGGCTGAAGGGCCTGTATTGTGCTGTAGTTTTTCTATGTTTCTATGTTTCTATTGGACTGGTCATTCAAAAACTCAGGGTAATGGTCTGGTAGTCCCACCAAGGCAGATTGAAATTTGAATTCAATAAAAATCTGGAATTAAGAATCTACTGATTACCATGAAACCATTGCCAATTGTTGTGAATAGGCAGGGAATAGAGGGATATGGACCACGTAGAGGCAAGAAAATATTACCTTCGAGAGTCATCTGTGTCGGCACAGACTTGGTGGGCCGAAGGGCCTGTTCCTGTGCTGTATTGTTCTTTGTTCTTTGTTGTAAAAACTCATCTGGTTCACTAATGTCCTTTAGGGAAGGAAATCTGCCATCCTTACCTGGCCCACATGTGACTTCAGATCCACAGCAATGTGATTGATTTTTAAATCCCCCCCCCCCCCCTGAAATGGCCTAGCAAGCTATTCAGGACAATTAGGGATGGGCAACAAATGCTCACCCAGCAATGCCCACATCCTATGAGGAAATTTAAAAAAATCACTCCCCCCACCACCGATGCACAGGAGCCATCTACAAGATGCACTGCAGCAACTCACCCAAGGATCCTTCAACAACACCTTCCAAACACATCACCGCTACCACCAATGACAAGGGCAGCAGATACATGGGAACTTCACCACCTATAAATTCCCCTCCAAGTCACTCACCATCCTAATTTGGAAATATTCTTCACTGTCACTGGGTCAAAATCCTGGAACTCCCTCCCTAACAGCACTGTGGACCATGGAATCCATCGAGTCCTACAGTGCAGAAGGAGACCATTCAGCCCATCAAGTCTGCACCAACCACAATCCCACCCAGGCCCTATCCCCATAACCCCATAGAAACTATGAGCCTAAAGTGCTGTTAGGGAGGAAGTTCCAGGATTTTGGCCCAGTAACAGTGAAGGAACGCTGATATATTTCCAAGTCAGATGGTGAGTGACCCCGTAACCCCATGCATTTACCCTAGCCAGTCCCCCTGACACTAAGGGGCAATTTAGCAAGGCCAATCCACCTAACCCGCACATCTTTGGACTGTGGGAGGAAACCGGAGCACCCGGAGGAAACCCGCACAGACAAGTGACCCAAGCCAGGAATCGAACCAGGGTTGCCGGTACTGTGAGGCAGCAGTGCTAACCACTGTGCCACCGTGCTGCCCTTATGGACTGCAGCAGTTTAAGAAGGCAGCTCAGCATCGCCTTCTCAAGGGCATAGAAATCATAGAAACCCTACAGTGCAGAAGGAGGCCATTCGGCCCATCGAGTCTGCACCGACCACAATCCCACCCAGATCCTACCCCCACATATTTACCCGCAATTAGGGATAGTCCCACATTCATTGAAAGAATTTTTAAAAATGAAAAGCTCTTTGGAAGAGCATAATGGACTGAATGGCCTCCTTCTGTCCTGTACAATTCTGCACATTCCTGCACTAATGTATTCTTTCCTGGGATTGCAGAACAATGTATTTCTCTCACCTTCCTTAGCTCAGACTAAGGTTGACATTAACTAAAAAGTCTGTCTTTCTACCTCTCACACTCCTCTCCTGTACATTTAAAATCTGAAGCTTCACTTAGACTTCAGAATATATATTTACAAAAATATCATTCTTCCGACAGCCTTTTTCATCTCATTTTTGTCAGAAAGTAATAGTGATGTGTTCCAGCCATGTATCACAGCAGGAGGCAATCAGAGTATACTGAGGGTATGTAACACAATGTCAGCTGCATAGCAACCAACTTTCAAAATGCATCTTCTATTCTCTCTCATGTGCACAGGGTATTTTGTTTCTCGTGTACATGTGATTTGCTTTCTTGTTCAGGATAGGATGCTACTGGGACTTGATGGTTTGAGTTATAAGAAGACCCTAGAAAGACGGACCTTTCCCCCCGGAGTGTAGGCAGTATAGGGGCGGCATGGTGGCACAGTGGTTAGCACTGCTGCCTCACAGAGCCAGGGACCCGGGTTCAATTCTCAGCTTGGGTCACTGTCTGTGTGGAGTTGGCACATTCTCTGTAGGGTTCTATCTTATAGAGGGCTATAAAATAATGAGGGACATAGATAAGGTAGATAGTCAACATCTTTTCCCAAAGGTAGGGGAGTCTAAAACTAGAGGGCATAATTTTAAGGTGACAGGGGAGAGACACAAAAGGATCAAAGGGTCAATTTTTTCACATGGAACGTGGCGATTGTCTGGAACGAGCTGCCAGATATAATAGTAAAGGCAGGTACAATTTTGTCTTTTAAAAAGCTTATGGACGTTCGTAAGATTGGTATAGAGGGATATGGGGCCAAACGCGGACAATTGGGACTAGCTTAATGGCAAAAACTGGGCGGCATAGGCAAGTTGGACCGAAGGGCCTGTTTCCATGCTGTAAACCCCTATGACTCTTTGACTCAATGTGCTATAAAAAATAGAACACCAGTTATTTTCTGTAATACACAGGGACTGCTCATATCATCGGGGCAGCTGTTTACAAAAAATACACAGAGGCTGACATTTCTGATAATATTTATAGGGGATGCTATTCTCTATAACACAGAAGGTCCGATATTTTCTTTAGTACACAGATAGACTGCTATTCTCTGAAATAAATACACAAGGGAACCGCTATTCGCTCTAACATACACAGAAGCTGTTTTTTCTATAATATATACTGGCAGATAAAACTTGCCAGATGGAATATAATGTAGGAAAATGTGAAGTTATGCACTTTGGTATAAAGAATAACGGAGTGTAATATTATTTAAATGGAGAAAGACGACAGAAAGCTGCAGCTCAGGGGGATTTGGGGATTCTTGTGCATAAATCACAGAAAACTAGCATGCAAATTCAGCAGGTAATAGGGAAGGCAAATGGAATGTTGGCCTTTATTTCAAAGGGAATGGAGTATAAAAATAGGGAAGTCTTGCTGAACCTATACAAGACACTAGTTAGACCACACCTGGAATACTGTGAACAGTTTTGGTCTCTTTATCTAAGGAAAGATATACTGGCAAGCAGTCCAGAGAAGGTTCACCAGGTTGATCCGAGGTAAGGTGGGATTTTTTTTATGAGGAGAGGTTGAGTAAGTTGGGCCTGTACTTATTGTTGTTTAGAAAAGTCAGCGACCTCATTGAGACATATAGGATTCTCAGGGAGCTTGATGGGGTGGATGCTGAAAGATTGTTTCCCTTTATGGGTGAGTTTAGGACCAGAGGGCATAATCTCAGAATAATGGGTCGCCCATTTAAGACAGAGGTGAGGAGGAATTTCTTCTCTCAGAGGATAGTCAACCTGTGGAATACTTTACCGCAGAGGGCTGTAGAAACTGGGGCGTTAAGTATGTTCAAGGCTGA
The DNA here is from genome assembly GCF_964213995.1 of Mustelus asterias. Lineage (NCBI taxonomy): Eukaryota > Metazoa > Chordata > Chondrichthyes > Carcharhiniformes > Triakidae > Mustelus > Mustelus asterias. The sequence continues at coordinate 189,193,064 of NC_135801.1, read as the reverse complement.
GGTGGGCAGATTTTTCATCAGTAAGAGAATCAAGGGTTAAAGGGATAAGGTGGGAGAGTGGAGTTGTGGATTATCATATCAGAGTAGTCACTGAATGGTGGAGCAGATTCGATGGACTAATTGGCCTATTTTTGCTCCTATGTCATATGGGCTGAATCTGCACACAGATGTTGAGGAATCCTGTCATTGTTGCAGAAAGAGGGATCCAACCCCAGATGCCCCAGTGGGGAATCCCCGGATGGCATTTTACTCACGGCCTGCAGTTAACAACCCTGTGCTAGGACTGCCATCCAAATCTGGGCTTTCGCCCAGAACTGCCAATCCAATCGGAGGGCCAGCAGCAGCTGCCAATGCAGCTGGATACTGCTGAGGCTGCAAGACGAAGGGAAGGGCACCTCAATGCCAAGGTGCCTTTGAAGACAGGTAAGCTTGTTTTGAAGAGCTAGGACCAGGCAGGAACCTGGAGGCTCTTGTGACTGGAGAACTGAGGGTCATTTCAAACTGTGGCATTGTATGGGGTGGGCAGTGTTACTGGTGGGAACTCCTCCATGCGCCATGGGGAAAATGCTAGCAGGGGAGGATGTGGCCCTTATTTGGGTGCTTTAGTGGTTGGTAGCAACCGTTGAGGCGCCTGGTGTTGGAAATATGCAATGGGACAGTCCCCACGTCTACCCCGGTATATTGGCAATCCTCAGGGGGATTTGGGGATTCTTGTGCATAAATCACAGAAAACTAGCATGCAAATTCAGCAGGTAATAGGGAAGGCAAATGGAATGTTGGCCTTTATTTCAAAGGGAATGGAGTATAAAAATAGGGAAGTCTTGCTGAACCTATACAAGACACTAGTTAGACCACACCTGGAATACTGTGAACAGTTTTGGTCTCTTTATCTAAGGAAAGATATACTGGCAAGCAATCCAGAGAAGGTTCACCAGGTTGATCCGAGGTAAGGTGGGATTTTTTTTATGAGGAGAGGTTGAGTAAGTTGGGCCTGTACTTATTGTTGTTTAGAAAAGTCAGCGACCTCATTGAGACATATAGGATTCTCAGGGAGCTTGATGGGGTGGATGCTGAAAGATTGTTTCCCTTTATGGGTGAGTTTAGGACCAGAGGGCATAATCTCAGAATAATGGGTCGCCCATTTAAGACAGAGGTGAGGAGGAATTTCTTCTCTCAGAGGATAGTCAACCTGTGGAATACTTTACCGCAGAGGGCTGTAGAAACTGGGGCGTTAAGTATGTTCAAGGCTGAGGTGGGCAGATTTTTCATCAGTAAGAGAATCAAGGGTTAAAGGGATAAGGTGGGAGAGTGGAGTTGTGGATTATCATATCAGAGTAGTCACTGAATGGTGGAGCAGATTCGATGGACTAATTGGCCTATTTTTGCTCCTATGTCATATGGGCTGAATCTGCACACAGATGTTGAGGAATCCTGTCATTGTTGCAGAAAGAGGGATCCAACCCCAGATGCCCCAGTGGGGAATCCCCGGATGGCATTTTACTCACGGCCTGCAGTTAACAACCCTGTGCTAGGACTGCCATCCAAATCTGGGCTTTCGCCCAGAACTGCCAATCCAATCGGAGGGCCAGCAGCAGGGATCTGTTTTGGGGCCACTGCTGTTTGTAATATTTATTAATGATCTGGATGAGGGTATAGTTGGGTGGATTAGCAAATTTGCTGATGACACCAAAGTCGGTGGTGTGGTAGACAGTGAGGAAGGGTGTCGTAGTTTGCAGGAAGACTTAGACAGGTTGCAAAGTTGGGCCGAGAGGTGGCGGATGGAGTTTAATGCGGAGAAGTGTGAGGTAATTCACTTTGGTAGGAATAACAGATGTGTTGAGTATAGGGCTAACGGGAGGACTTTGAATAGTGTGGAGGAGCAGAGGGATCTAGGTGTATGTGTGCATAGATCCCTGAAAGTTGGGAATCAAGTAGATAAGGTTGTTAAGAAGGCATATGGTGTCTTGGCGTTTATTGGTAGGGGGATTGAATTTAGGAGTCGTAGCGTTATGTTGCAACTGTACACAACTCTGGTGCGGCCGCACTTGGAGTACTGTGTGCAGTTCTGGTCCCCACATTACAGGAAGGATGTGGAGGCTTTGGAGAGGGTGCAGAGGAGGTTTACCAGGATGTTGCCTGGTATGGAGGGGAGATCCTATGAGGAGAGGCTGAGGGATTTGGGATTGTTTTCGCTGGAAAGGCGGCGGCTAAGAGGGGATCTTATTGAAACATATAAGATGATTAGAGGTTTAGATAGGGTGGATAGTGATAGCCTTTTTCCTCTGATGGAGAAATCCAGCACGAGGGGGCATGGCTTTAAATTGAGGGGGGGTAGTTATAGAACCGATGTCAGGGGTAGGTTCTTTACCCAGAGGGTGGTGAGGGATTGGAATGCCCTGCCAGCATCAGTAGTAAATGCGCCTAGTTTGGGGGCGTTTAAGAGATCCGTAGATAGGTTCATGGACGAAAAGAAATTGGTTTAGGTTGGAGGGTCACAGTTTTTTTTTTAACTGGTCGGTGCAACATCGTGGGCCGAAGGGCCTGTTCTGCGCTGTAATGTTCTATGTTCTATGTTCTATGTCCTGCCTCCCAGCCCATCAACATAGGACTGGGAATATTCAACCCACAGAGTCTGTTATTATCAATAATGTACGCAATGCCTCCTTTTCTCTATAATATACACAGGGGCTGTTATCATTAATAATGTACACAGGATCTGCTATTATCAATAATGTACACAGGGGCTGTTATCAACAATAATGTACATAGGTCCTGTTATTCTCTGTAATATACACAAGTGCTGTTATTCTCTATGATATACCGAGGGGCTGCTATTCTCTATAATATACACAGGGACTGCTATTTTCTATAATACACACAAGGGCTGTTATTCTCCATGATTATACACAGGGGCTGCTATTCTTTATCATATACACAGCGGCTGCTATTCTCGATAATATACACAGGGGCTGTTATTATCAATAGTACACACAGGGGCTGTTATTATCAATAATATACACAAGGTCTGTTATTCTCTATAATATACATAGGGCCTGCTATTCTCTATAGTATACAAAAGGGCTGTTATTCTCTATGATATACCCAGGGGCTGCTATTCTCTATAATATACACAGGGCCTGCTATTCTCTATAGTATACACAAGGGCTGTTATTCTCTATGATATACCCAGGGGTTGCTATTCTCTATAATATACACATGGGCTGCTATTCTTTATAATATACACAGAGGCTGCTATTCTCTATAATATACACAGGGGCTGCTATTCTCTATAATATAAACAGGGGCTGTTATTATCAATAATATACACAAGGTCTGTTATTCTCTATAATATACATAGGGCCTGCTATTCTCTATAGTATACACAAGGGCTGTTATTCTCTATGATATACCCAGGGGCTGCTATTCTTTATCATATACACAGGGGCTGCTATTCTCTATAATATACACAGGGGCTGCTATTCTCTATAATATACACAGGGGCTGCTATTCTTTATCATATACACAGCGGCTGCTATTCTCGATAATATACACAGGGGCTGTTATTATCAATAGTACACACAGGGGCTGTTATTATCAATAATATACACAAGGTCTGTTATTCTCTATAATATACATAGGGCCTGCTATTCTCTATAGTATACAAAAGGGCTGTTATTCTCTATGATATACCCAGGGGCTGCTATTCTCTATAATATAAACAGGGCTGCTATTCTCTATAGTATACACAAGGGCTGTTATTCTCTATGATATACCCAGGGGTTGCTATTCTCTATAATATACACATGGGCTGCTATTCTTTATAATATACACAGAGGCTGCTATTCTCTATAATATACACAGGGGCTGCTATTCTCTATAATATAAACAGGGGCTGTTATTATCAATAATATACACAAGGTCTGTTATTCTCTATAATATACATAGGGCCTGCTATTCTCTATAGTATACACAAGGGCTGTTATTCTCTATGATATACCCAGGGGCTGCTATTCTTTATCATATACACAGGGGCTGCTATTCTCTATAATATACACAGGGGCTGCTATTCTCTATAATATACACAGGGGCTGCTAGTCTCTATAATATAAACAGGGGCTGTTATTATCAATAATATACACAAGGTCTGTTATTCTCTATAATATACATAGGGCCTGCTATTCTTTATAGTATACACAAGGGCTGTTATTCTCTATGATATACCCAGGGGCTGCTATTCTCTATAATATACACAGGGCCTGCTATTCTCTATAGTATACACAAGGGCTGTTATTCTCTATGATATACCCAGGGGTTGCTATTCTCTATAATATACACATGGGCTGCTATTCTTTATAATATACACAGAGGCTGCTATTCTCTATAATATACATAGGGGCTGCTATTCTCTATAATATAAACAGGGGCTGTTATTATCAATAATGTACACAGGGGACGTTATTCTCTATAATGTACACAAGAGCTGCTACTCTATAATACGTATAGAGGCTGCTATTCTCTATAATATACACAGGGGTTGTTGTTGTCAATAATGTACACAGAGGATGTTATTCTCTATAAGGTACATCGGAGCTGCTATTCTCTATAATGTATACAAGGTTTACGATATAAGTTCCACTCCAGAGACCTGAGCACAGAAATCGAGGGAGCCTACCATTAATTCATCATTTCCCTACTGTTGCAGCATCAGCAATGACCAATAGTAACAGCGGCACCATTGAGACTGCCGAGATGCCAATGCCCTAATTGGACTGGTAGCTCTTGGTGACGTACGGCCGCCCTTCATTGGACAGCAGGTGGTGGCCACTTAATTGGTTGCTTCAGGCAAAGTATCGCCCTGGCCCCTGCTGCCCACTGAAGCCAGTTGCCTCTCACTTACACCCCTGGCAAGCAGACTTCAAGGCTATTTGCTTTTTATTCATTCATGGGATGTGGGCGTTGCCCGCCAGATCAGCATTTGTTGCCCGTCCCTAGTTGGCCTTGAGACGGTGGTGGTGAGCCATCTTCTTGAACCACTGCAGTCCATGTGGTGCAGTTACACCCACAGTGCTGTTCGGGAGGGAGTTCCAGAATTTTAACCGAGTGAGGGAATGACAATATAATTCTCAGCTCGGATGATGTGCAGCTTGGAGATCAAATTGCAAGTGGTGGTATTCCCATGTGCCTGCTGCCCTTGTTCCTCTGGGTGGCAGAAGTTGCAGGTTTCGAAGGTGCTGTTGCAGGAGTCTAGGTCCTGCGGTGCATCTTTTAGATGGTGAACATTGCTGCTGCTGCTGTGCAGCAGTGGTGGAGGGAGTGAATGTTTATGAAGGGATGCTGTTCCTGTCCTAGATGGTGTGAGCTTCTGAGTGTTCATAGAATCATGGAATCCTACAGTGCAGAAGGAGGCCATTCGGCCCATAAAGTCTGCACCGACCACAATCCCACCCAGGCCCTATCCCCATAATACCATGTATTTACCCTAGCTAGACCCTCTGACACTGAGGGGCAATTTAGCATGGCCAATCCACATAATGCGCACATTTTTCAGACTGTGGGAGGAAACCGGAGCACCCGGAGGAAACCCACACAGACACGGGGAGAACATGCAGACTCCACACAGGCAGTGACCCAAGCCGGGGATCATTGGAGCTGCACCCATCCAGGCGAGTGGAGAGTATTTCATCACACTCTTGACTTGTGCCTTGTAAATAGCAAAATTCAACGCAACATTTCAGGGTTGATGACCTTTCATCAGAAGAGGAAAATGTTGGAGATGTAACAGATTGTAATCTCTAGGTTGTTGTCTTAGTTGTAGCCTGTGAAAGGGAGAATTTTTTCAGTAACATGCTGCGTGCCTGTGGGAATGCATGCTGTGAGTGTACAGCTGAGAAGCATCCTCCTATTTGTTAATGACTGTTGTACACACCAATTAGCCCTGAGTAGCTTACATGCATATAGCTAAAGGAAAAGGAGGTTCTATGTGTGAATTGCAAACAATGTGCTTTTATACAACTGATTGCCTTGATCATCTTGAATCACAGGCTCAATGGTCTATGCCTGCTCCTATTTCTTCTGTTCTTATTTTTAGTGTTAATAGCTGTAGTTTTAGGTTGAGGAGGCCCTTCTGTCCATCTAACCCACCTATCCCCAATCCACAGTGTTCTTTTGCTGTATGTCATCAAACTCTACAGCATGAATGAAAGCCATTAGGTCCATCATGCTTTGCTAACTCTTATAGAGTCATAGGTTCATAAAGCTTTACAGTACAAAAAGAGGCCCTTCAGCCCATCATGTCTGTGCCAGCTATCAAGCATCTATCTATTCTAATCCCATTTTCCTGCACTTGGTCTACAGCCTTAGAACATAGAACATAGAAAAAATACAGCACAAACAGGCCCTTCGGCCCACAAGTTGCGCCGGTCATGTCCCTACCTACCTAGGCTTATATATAGGCTTACCTATAACCCTCAATCCTATTCAGTCCCATGTACTCATCCAGAAGTCTCTTAAAAGACCCTATTGAGTTTGCCTCCACCACCACTGACGGCAGCCGATTCCACTCACCCACCACCCTCTGAGTGAAAAACTTACCCGTAACATCTCTTCTGTACCTACTCCCCAGCACCATAAAGCAGCCATTTCAGCCCTGGGAAAAAGCCTCCGAGAATCCACCCGATCTATACCTCTCAACATCTTGTACACCTCTATCAGGTCACCTCTCATCCTTCGTCTCTCCAAGGAGAAAAGACCGAGCTCCCTCAGCCTATCCTCATAAGGCATGCCAACCAATCCAGGCAACATCCTTGTAAATCTTCTCTGCATCCTTTCAATCATTTCCTCGTCCCTCCTGTAATGAGGCGACCAGAACTGAGCACAGTACTCCAAGTGGGGTTTGACGAGGGTCTTATAAAGCTGCATCATTATCTCCCGACTCCTAAACTCAATTCCTCGATTGATGAAGGCCAGCACACCATTCGCCTTCTTAACCACCTCCTCTACCTGCGAGGCTGATTTAAGAGTCCTATGGACCCGGACCCCAAGGTCCTTCTGATCCTCTACACTGCTAAGAGTCTTACCCTTGATATTATACTCCTTCATCCCATTTGACCTGCCAAAATGGACCACTACACATTTATCCGGGTTGAAGTCCATCTGCCCCTTCTCCGCCCAGTCTTGCATCCTATCTATGTCACGCTGCAGCTTCTGACATCCCTCCAACCTTGTATGCTATGGCACTTCAAGTGCTCATCTAAATGCTTCTTAAATGTTGTGAAGGTTCCTGCCTCTACTACCCTTTCAGACAATCAGTTCCAGATTCTCACCACCCTCTGGATGAAAAAGGTTTTCCTCAAATACCCTCTAAACCTCCTGCCCCTAACCAATGGCAAAAATGACCTTTAACCATCACCATCTGCCTCCTGTCACTGAAGTCAATTTTGAGTCCAAATTGCCCTGGATGCCATGGGCTTTTATCTTCTACATTAGCCCCCCAAGCTGGACCTTGTCAAAAACCTTATTGAAGTCCATGTAGACTACATTGATGGGGTTGTATTATTGGCCCCCAAATAGTCAGCTGGAAATTGAGGAGCAAATAGGTAAGGAGATTACAGATAGCCCAGAGAAAAATAGGGTGGTAATAGTAGGGGATTTTAACTTTCCCAACATTGACTGGGACAGCCATAATATTCCAGGATTGGATGGAGAGAAATTTGTTGAGTGTATTCAGGAGGAATTTCTCATTCAGTATGTGGATGGCCCGACTAGAGAGGGGGTGAAACTTGACCTCCTCTTGGGAAATGAGGAAGGGCAGGTGACAGAAGTGTTAGTGAGGGATCACTTTCGGACCAGTGACAATAATTCTATTAGTTTTAAGATAACTATGGAGAATGATAGGTCTGGCCCAAAAGTTAAAATTCTAAATTGGGGCAAGGCCAATTTTGATGGTATCAGTCAGGAACTTTCAAAAGTTAATTGGGGGAGTTTGGGAAGGCAAAGGGAATTCTGGTAAGTGGGAGGCTTTCAAAAGTGTGTGAACCAGGGTTCAGAGTAAGCACATTCCTCTTAGAGTGAAGAGCAAGGATGGTAGAAGTAGGGACCCCTGGATGACTTGGATATTGAGGCCCTGGTCAAGAAGACGAAGGAGGCACTTGACATGCATAGTCAGCTGGGATCAAGCGAATCTCTTGAAGAGTTTAGGGGGTGTAGAAGTAGAGTTAAGAGAGAAATCATGGACAAAAAGGGGACACAAGATTGTTTTGGTAGATAAGGCAAAGGAGAATCCAAAGAACTTCCATAAGTACATAAAGGGCAAAAGAGTAACGAGGGAGAGAATAGGGCCTCTTAAAGATCAACAAGGTCATCTATGTGCATATCCACAAGAGATGAGTGAGATCCTAAATGAATATTTCTCATCAGTATTTACTGTTGAGAAAAGCATGGATGTTAGGGAACTTGGGGAAATAATTAGTGATGTCCTGAGGAGTGTACATATTACAGAGAAGGAGGTGCTGGAAGTCTTAAAGTGCATCAAGGTAGATAAATCCCTGGGGCCTGATGAAGTGTATCCCAGGACACTGTGGGAGGCTAGGGAGGAAATTACGGGTCCCCAGCAGAGATATTTGAATCATCAACAGCCACAGGTGAGGTGCCTGAAGATTGGAGAGTGGCAGATGTTGTGCCTTTGTTTAAAAAGGGCTGCAGGGAAAAGCCTAGGAACTACAGACCGGTGAGCTCCACATCTGTAGTGGGTAGGTTGTTAGAAGGTATTTTGAGAGACAGGATCTACAGGCATTTAGAGAGGCAAGAACTGATTAGGGACAGTCAGCATGGCTTTGTGAGTGGAAAATCATGTCCCACAAATTTGATTGAGTTTTTTGAAGGGGTAATCAAGAAGGTAAATGAGGGCAGTGCAGTTGATGTTGTCTACATGGACTTTAGCAAGGCCTTTAACAAGGTACCACATGGTAGATTGTTGCAGAAGGTTAAATATCACGGGATCCAGGGTGAGGTAGCCAAATGGATACAAAATTGGCTTGATGACAGAAGAAAGAGGGTGGGTGTCGAGGGTTGTTTTTGAAACTGGAGGCCTGTGACCAGCGGTGTGCCTCAGGGATCGGTGCTGGGTCCACTGTTATTTGTCACTTATATTCATGATTTGAATGAGAATTTAGTTGGCATGGTTAGAACAAAGACAAAGAACAATACAGCAAAGGAACAGGCCCTTCGGCCCTCCAAGCCCGTGCCGCTCCCTGGTCCAAACTAGACCATTCTTTTGTATCCCTCCATTCCCACTCCGTTCATGTGGCTATCTAGATAAGTCTTAAACGTTCCCAGTGTATCCGCCTCCACCACCTTGCCTGGCAGCGCATTCCAGGCCCCCACCACCCTCTGTGTAAAATACATCCTTCTGATATCCGTGTTAAACCTCCCACCCCCACCCCCCTCACCTTGAACCTATGACCCCTCGTGAACGTCACCACCGACCTGGGAAAAAGCTTCCCACCGTTCACCCTATCTATGACTTTCATAATTTTATACACCTCTATTAGGTCACCCCTCATCCTCCGTCTTTCCAGTGAGAACAACCCCAGTTTACCCAATCTCTCCTCATAACTAAGCCCTTCCATATCAGGCAACATCCTGGTAAACCTCCTCTGCACTCTCTCTAAAGCCTCCACATCCTTCTGGTAGTGTGGCGACCAGAACTGGGCACAGTATTCCAAATGCGGCCGAACCAACGTTCTATACAACTGCAACATCAGACCCCAACTTTTATACTCTATGCTCCGTCCTATAAAGGCAAGCATGCCATATGCCTTCTTCACTACCTTCTCCACCTGTGACGTCACCTTCAAGGATCTGTGGTTAGTAAGTTTGCAGATGACACCAAGATTGGTGGCATAGTAGACAGTGAAGGAGGTTATCTCCGATTGCAACGGGATCTTGATCAAAATTGGGCCAGTGGGCTGACAAATGGCAGATGGAGTTTAATTTAGATAAATGCGAGGTAATGCATTTTGGTAGATTGAACCAGGGCAGGACTTACTCAGTTAATGGTAGTGCATTGGGGAGAGTTATAGAACAAAAAGATCTGGGGGTACAGGTTCATAGCTCCTTGAAAGTGGAGGCACAGGTGGGCAGATTGGTGAAGAAGGCATTCAGTATGCTTGGTTTCATCGGTCAGAACATTGAATACAGGAGTTGGGACGTCTTGTTGAAGTTGTATAAGACATTGGTAAGGCCACACTTGGAATACTGTGCACAGTTCTGGTCACCCCATTATAGAAAATATATTATTAAACTAGAAAGAGTGCAGAAAAGATTTACTAGGATGCTATCAGGACTTGGTGGTTTGAGTTATAAGGAGAGGCTGGATAGACTGAGACTTTTTCCTCTGGAGCGTAGGAGGCTGAGGGGTGATCTTATAGAGGTAGAGGGGCATATATCAGCTAGATAGTCAATATTTTTTCCCAAAGGCTGGGGTGTCTAAAACTAGAGGGCATAGGTTTAAGGTGAGAGGGGAGAGATACAAAAGTGTCCAGAGGGGCAATCTTTTCACACAGAGGGTGATGAGCTTCTGGAACAAGCTGCCAGAGGTAATAATAGAGGCGGGTACAATTTTGTCTTTTAAAAAGCATTTAGACAGTTACATGGGTAAGATGGGTATAGAGGGATATGGGCCAAATGTGGTCAATTGGGACTAGCTTAAGGGTTTAAAAAAAAGGGCGGCATGGACAAGTTGGGCCACAGGGCCTGTTTCCATGCTGTAAACCTCTATGACTCTAAGACTCCACATCAACTGCACTGCCCTCATCTACACACTTGGTCACCTCCTCGAAAAATTCATTCAAATTTGTTAGACCTGATCCCCCCGACATAGCCATGCTGACTATCCTCGATTAATCCTTGCCTCTCTGAATGGAGATTAATTCTGTCCCTCAGAATATTTTGCAATAATTTCCCTACCACTGACATTAGACTCACTCATTACCTGGTTTATTCCTAGAATCATAGAATCATAGAATCCCTACAGTGCAAAAGGAGTCCATTCAGCCCTTCATGTCTGTACCGATCACAATCCCACCCAGGCCATTTCCCCGTAACCCCACATATTTACCCAGCTAATCCCCCTGACATTAGGATCAATTTAGCATCGCCAATCTAACCTGCACATCTTTGGACTGTGGGAGGAAACCGGAGCACCTGGAGGAAACCCACGCAGACACGGGGAGAACATGCAGACTCCGCACAGACAGTGACCCGTGGCTGGAATTGAACCCGGGTCCCTGGTGTTGTGAGGCAGCAGTGCTAACCACTTTGCAGCCGTGCCACCCTAAAGGACATTAGTGAACAAGATGTGTTTTCCCGACGATCGGCAATGGTTTCATGGTCACCAGTAGATTCTTAGTTCCAGTTTTTTTTTATTGAATTCAAATTCCACCATCTGCTGTGGCGGGATTCGAACCCATGTCCCCAGAACATTAGCTGAGTTTCTGGATTGATAGCCTAGCAATGATACCACTAGGTCATCGCCGCCCCCATTTCCCTTCTTGAATAGTAGTTCCACATTAGCTGTCGTCCAGTCTTCTGGTGTCTCTCCTGTGGCCAGAGAGGAGTTTAAAATTATTACCAGAGTTGCTGCAATCTCCTCCCTTGCCTGCCACAGCAGCCTGGGATACATCTCATCTGGGCCTGGAGAATTATCCACTTTTAGATCTGTTAAAACTGTTAACATCTCCTCCCTCTTAAAGTTAAGGTGTTCAAGTAAATCTCAAAACCCCTCCCTGATTCCGATACCGACATCATCCTTCTCTATAGTGAACACAAATACAAAGTATTCATTTAAAAACTCACTGATGTCTTCTGATTCCACAAAGAAATTACCACTATTGTCCCTAATGGGCTCTACTCTTTCCCTGGTCATCCTCTTGCCCTTAATATGCTTACAAAACACCTTTGGATTTTCCTTTATTTTCACCGCCAGTGTTTTTCATGCCCCCTCTTCGCTCTCCTCATTTATTTTTTGAGTAACCCCCTGCACTTTCTATACTCTTCTTGGGCTTCCGCTATTTTCTTGGTATCTGCCATAAGTCTCTCTTTTTTTTCTTATCGAACACTGAATACCCCTTGACATGCAAGGCTCTCTGGACTTGTTGCTCCCACCCTTAATTTTCACGGGAACCTGTTGGCCCTGTACTCTCTCTATTTCCTGACTCCCACTGCTCTGATGTAGATTTTCCTATAAGTAGCTGCTCCCAGTTAGATCCTGTCAGACCCTGTCTTATCCTATTAAAGTTGGCCTCCCCACAATTCAGAACCTTTATTTCCGGTCCATCTCTGTCCCTTTCCATAACTACCATCAAATCCTATCGTATTATGGTCACGATCACCACTGAAACTTCTACCACTTGCCAGGCTCCATTCCCTAAAACCAGGTCCAGCGCCGCCCACCTCTCTTGTAGCTATTAGCATAAAAAGCTCTCCTGGATGCATTTTAAGAATTCCGCCCCCTTGAAGCCTCTCACATTTTGACTATCCCAGTTAATGTTGGGGAAGTTGAAATCCTCTATTATTATTACACTATTATTCTGACAATTCTCAGAGATGTGCCTATAAATCTGCCCTTCTATCTCTCTCTGACTCTTTGGGGGCCTGTAGTATACTCCCGGCAATGTGATTGTCCCCTTTTTGTTTCTAAGTTCCACCGGCCTCATTTGAGGAACCTACTAAGATATCCTCCCTCATTACTGCATTAATTGATTCCTTCATCAATATTGTGACGCCACCTCCTCTTTTACATGTGACAATAATAAATCAAATCAAACCCATCCATTTACGGGCGGCACGGTGGCACAATGATTAGCACTGCTGCCTCACAGCACCAGGGACCCGGGTTCAATTCCCTGTTTGGGTCACTGTCTGTGTGGCGTTTACACGCTCTCCCCGTGCCTGCATGAGTTTCCTCCGGGTGCTCCGGTTTCTCCCGACAGTCCAAAGATGTGCAGTTTAGATGGATTGGCCATGGTAAATTGCCCCTGAGTGTCAGGGGGACTAGCTAGAGTAAATGCATGGGGTTCTGGGAATAGGACCTGGGTGGGATCGTGATCGGGGCAGACTCGATGGGCCGAAAGGCCTCCTTCAGCACTGCAGGATTCTATGATTCTATGAAATCAAGTGTTGTGGATTGTTCTGAAGACTCAATATCAATAAAATGTTTCCTTTCTTTATTTACCTTTGAAAATAAAAGGGTGCAGCCTGATCTAATCATTGAGAGCCAGTTTGTGCAGGTAGAGGTGTTCATTAGAACAAAGAACAAAGAAAATTACAGCACAGGAACAGGCCCTTTGGTTCTCCAAGCCTGCACCAACCAAGCCCGACTGAACTAAATCCCCCCTCCCTCACCGAGGACCCTGTTCCTCTATTCCCATCTTATATTTTATTGACCCCCTGTGAGTCTGGGATGAGCGAAACCAGGTAAGGGTAAGATTTTCTGATGGGTTTAGTTCATTTGCCCGAAGTTTTAGCAAATTCAAATTCCATCATATGCCATGGTAGGATTTGAACCCGTATCCCCATAGGATATAAACTGGGGGTCTGGATTACTAGCCCAGTGATTATACCACTACGCCACTGCCTCCCCTTTGAGAGTCTCCTCATTGCCCCCTTTCAGGTCTTGGGGTTTGCTTGTCACTTCAGCGCTGTGGTCATTCCTGTTAGTTTCTATTGGACAGCTTCAGTTCATTCAACACTCTCCTGCCCATGCCCTAAATTAAGTCCAAGTCTGCTCCATTCATCAGTCCTGTTCTCCCTGACCCACATTGGGTCTTGGTCTTGGTCCAACAATGCCTTTGGTTTTGGAATTCTCATCCTTGAGTTCAAATCCCAGCGTGGTGCCCTCCTCCATGACCTTCCCAAGCCATAATCCCCATTCGGAATTCTTCATTGCTCCAAGAAGCCCAGAGACCAGAATTGAAGGAGTGCAGAAATCTACACGGAATGGACGGGTCGTTGGGAGTAGGCAATAATGCAGCACTCCCTCAGTACTGCTGTTGGATTGTCAGCCGAGGCTACATTAGGTTAGGTTGATTGGCCATGATAAATTGCCCCTTAGTATCAGGGGGATTAGCAGGGTAAATATGTGGGGTTATGGGAAATGGGCCTGGGTTTGTTATTGGTGCAGGCTTGATGGGCCAAACGGCCTCCTTCTACACTGTAAGGATTCTATGATTCTACATGCGGAAGTGCTGAGGTGAATCTTTAGCCCCGTGACTTGCCGAATGAGAGATGAGAGAGCTGTCACTCGGTGGGTCACTGCAATACTCTTAGAGGTTCAACCAATTAAACTAAATTAAACAAGCAAAGGGACAAATCAAAAGAGTGGCCCCTTAAAGGGGCACTACATCAAAGAAGAACAAATTGCAAGGGAAACTTGAAACATTAAAGAAGAAAAATGAGGGGAGATCTTATAGAAACATATAAGATTATGAAGGGAATAGATAAGACAGAAGCAGGGAAGTTGTTTCCACTGGCAGGTGAAACTAGAACTAGGGGACATAGCCTCAAAATAAGGGGAAGCAGATTTAGGACTGAGTTGAGGAGGAACTTCTTACACAAAGGGTTGTGAATCTGTGGAACTCCGTGCCCAGTGAAGCAGTTGAGGCTACTTCATTGAACATAGAACATAGAACATTACAGCGCAGAACAGGCCCTTCGGCCCACGATGTTGCACCGACCAGTTAAAAAAAAACTGTGACCCTCCAACCTAAACCAATTTCTTTTCGTCCATGAACCTATCTACGGATCTCTTAAACGCCCCCAAACTAGGCGCATTTACTACTGATGCTGGCAGGGCATTCCAATCCCTCACCACCCTCTGGGTAAAGAACCTACCCCTGACATCGGTTCTATAACTACCCCCCCTCAATTTAAAGCCATGCCCCCTCGTGCTGGATTTCTCCATCAGAGGAAAAAGGCTATCACTATCCACCCTATCCAAACCTCTAATCATCTTATATGTTTCAATAAGATCCCCTCTTAGCCGCCGCCTTTCCAGCGAAAACAATCCCAAATCCCTCAGCCTCTCCTCATAGGATCTCCCCTCCATACCAGGCAACATCCTGGTAAACCTCCTCTGCACCCTCTCCAAAGCCTCCACATCCTTCCTGTAATGTGGGGACCAGAACTGCACACAGTACTCCAAGTGCGGCCGCACCAGAGTTGTGTACAGTTGCAACATAACGCTACGACTCCTAAATTCAATCCCCCTACCAATAAACGCCAAGACACCATATGCCTTCTTAACAACCTTATCTACTTGATTCCCAACTTTCAGGGATCTATGCACACATACACCTAGATCCCTCTGCTCCTCCACACTATTCAAAGTCCTCCCGTTAGCCCTATACTCAACACATCTGTTATTCCTACCAAAGTGAATTACCTCACACTTCTCCGCATTAAACTCCATCCGCCACCTCTCGGCCCAACTTTGCAACCTGTCTAAGTCTTCCTGCAAACTACGACACCCTTCCTCACTGTCTACCACACCACCGACTTTGGTGTCATCAGCAAATTTGCTAATCCACCCAACTATACCCTCATCCAGATCATTAATAAATATTACAAACAGCAGTGGCCCCAAAACAGATCCCTGAGGTACACCACTTGTAACCGCACTCCATGATGAATATTTACTATCAACCACCACCCTCTGTTTCCTATCCGCTAGCCAATTCCTGATCCAATTTCCTAGATCACCCCCAATCCCATACATCTGCATTTTCTGCAGAAGCCTACCATGGTGAACCTTATCAAACGCCTTACTAAAATCCATATATACCACGTCCACTGCCTTGCCCCCATCCACCTCCTTGGTCACTTTCTCAAAAAACTCAATAAGGTTAGTAAGGCACGACCTACCTGCCACAAAACCATGCTGACTATCACCTATCAATTCATTACTCTCCAAATAACTATAAATCCTATCCCTTATAATTTTTTCCAACATCTTGCCGACAACAGAAGTGAGACTCACCGGTCTATAATTCCCGGGGAAGTCTCTGTTCCCCTTCTTAAACAATGGGACAACATTCGCTAACCTCCAATCTTCTGGTACTATACCAGAGGCCAACGACGACCTGAAGATCAGAGCCAGAGGCTCTGCAATCACTTCTCTTGCCTCCCAGAGAATCCTTGGATAAATCCCATCCGGACCAGGGGATTTATCTATTTTCAGACCCTCCAGAATATCCTGCACATCCTCCTTATCAACTGTAATACTGTCTATTCTACTCCCTTGCAACCCAGTGTCCTCCTCAGCTATATTCATGTCCCCTTGCGTGAACACCGAAGAGAAATATTGGTTCAATGCTTCACCAATCTCCTCCGGTTCCACACATAACTTCCCTCTGCCATCTATAACTGGCCCTAAACTTGCCCTAACCAACCTTCTGTTCTTGACATACCTATAGAACGCCTTAGGATTCTCTTTAACCCTATCCGCCAAAGTCTTCTCATGTCCCCTTTTAGCCCTTCTAAGCTCGCTCTTCAACTCCCTCTTAGCCAATCTAAAGCTTTCTAGTGCACTACCCGAGTGCTCACGTCTCATCCGAACATAAGCCTCCTTTTTCTTTTTAACCAACAAAGAAACTTTTTTGGTGCACCACGGTTCCCTAGCCCTACCAATTCCTCCTTGCCTGACAGGGACATACCTATCACAGACTCGCAGTAGCTGCTCCTTGAAAAAACTCCACATGTCGGACGTTCCCAGTCCCTGTAATCTCCTAGTCCAACCTATGTTTCCTAATTCTCTCCTAATAGCCTCATAATTACCCTTCCCCCAGCTAAAACCACTGGCCCGAGGTTCATGCCTATCCCTTTCCATCACTAAGGTGAACGTAACCGAATTGTGGTCACTATCACCAAAATGCACACCAACTTCCAAGTCTAGCACCTGGTCTGGCTCATTTCCCAGCACCAGATCCAATATAGCCTCACCTCTAGTTGGCCTGTCTACATACTGAGTCAAAAAACCTTCCTGCACGCTTTGAACAAAAACTGACCCCTCTAACGAGCTAGAGCTATAACAATTCCAGTCAATATTAGTCAAGTTAAAATCCCCCATAACAATTGCCCTATTACTTTCACTCCTAAGCAGGATTGACTCTGCAATCCTTTCCTCAACCTCTCTAGAACTTTTAGGAGGTCTATAAAAGACTCCCAACAGGGTGACCTCTCCTCTCCTATTTCTAATCTCCGCCCATACTACCTCAACAGATAAGTCCTCATCAAACCTCCTCTCTGACACTGTGATACAATCTCTGACCAATAATGCTACCCCTCCCCCTCTTCTACCTCCTTCCCTACTTCGACTAAAACATTTGAACCCCGGGACCTGCAGCATCCATTCCTGCCCCTGCTCTATCCATGTCTCTGAAATAGCCACAACATCAAAGTCCCAGGTACTGATCCACGCTGCAAGTTCACCCACTTTATGTTTTTAAGGCAAGGATAGATAAATTTTTGAACAGTAAAGGAATTAAGGGTTATGGTGAGCGGGCGGGGAAGTGGAGCTGAGTCCACAAAAAGATCAGCCATGATCTTATTGAATGGCGGAGCAGGCACGTGGGGCCAGATGGCCTATTCCTGCTTCTAGTTCATATGTTCTTTAACATGTGATTAAAGAGGTCAACCAAACACCCCATACCCCAATAGGCAGGGGTTGCTGTAATGGTGCCCCTCTCAGACAGCAACATTAATAGGACTTATCCAAACTCTATTGCTGGAATTTTACCGCCTCGCCCGCCTGACGCTCGTAAGATCCCGCCCGAGGCCAACAGAGAATGTTGTTCTTTGACCGTCACCCACCCCGATTCTGGCAAATGACTCAATGATTCTCTAACTTTGCAGCTTTAAGATTCTTCAAATCTGCCTTCTGATTTGGCTAACGGCGACAGCCTCTCCTTCTGTGGCTTGTTGTGGAAATTAAGTTAGAAAAACTATGGCAGCAAGGATGGAAAGAACTTATTATCAGACAAGGCCTCAGATGAGGCCAGTTGCTGCATATTCAGGGAAGAGACTAATCTAACCTTGTGTCAGTTTCATAAACACTGCATTCCTGGCCTTGGCCACAGGATGAAACAAAGACAAGTTACCATGACAAACACCAAATAACAAAATATGGTGACATATTATGCTAATCAAGGATTAGAAGGAGGCAGTTTTCTATTGGATAAGAAAGTGCAAAAAACTATGCTATGATTGGTGGACTATGTATGCAAATGACGGATTAGAAAGGTGCTCGTTTCTCATTTGCTGTGATTAACTATAAATGCTAATTATCTGTATGAATCATCAGAACACCGAGCAGTGCGGTGCGATGCATGTGTGTTCTTCTTGTGTGTGAATAATAATGTTTGGAAGTCTGACTACTCATAGTTCCGAGTGTTGATTGTACCCAAGTCGACTACAGTGCCGAGTGTTGATTGTCTCCAAGTCGATGACACATTGTCAACCTTTTAGTCTGATATTGCTCCGTCGAAGACACTATATAAATGCAAATCATGTTGTTGTTGTCTTTTGTGTCTTTGTGAACAGGAGAACAGGAAATGACAAACAAGACCACTGCCTGACCACAGCAGTGCCCAGTTTATAACAGGATTTCTACTCTGTTGCTCTTAATACGTCCGAACCTCTCCTGTAAATCGCCACCTTGGAGCTTGGCTCTCTCCCATCACATCTGCCACCTCCAGTACGCAATCACTCTTCCGTACACAACAACTGGCTGATCACAAAATGACTCAATATCGATTGAGCTGGGAATATTAAAAGATTAAATTGCATCTGGAAAGGGACTGTGTGGCACACCTGTGACTTGTTCCTGCAATTGTTTTTCTTCCTGAGAAATGAAATCACATAATTCATTAATTGTTAACAAGCATCCCTTGTACAACGAGGTGGCAGTTAATTTATATTCAGCAAGGCCTCAGAAACAGCAACGGGATAATGACCAGAGGTGATAAATATTGACCAGGGCACAGAGATAGTCCTTTCTGGTTGTTCTTGAAAAGAGAGGGTGGCACTATCGCACCGTGGTTAGCCCTGCTACCCCACAGCACCAGGGACTCGGGTTTGATTCCGCCTTTGGGTGACTGTCTGTTTGGAGTTTGCACATTCTCCCCGTGTCTGCGTGGGTTTCCTCCAAGTGCTCCAGTTTCCTCCCACACTCCAAAGATGGGCAGGTTAGGTGGATTGGGCATGCTAAATTGCCCCTTCTACCGCCCCACCCTCCACAGGAATCGGAGCGGGCAAGGGGCGGACAATGGGAAGGTCCGTTGACCTCGGGCGGGATATTCTGGACTCGGGTCTACTGAGGCCATAAAATCCCGCCCTTGGTTTCCAAAGATGTCCAGGTTAGGTGGATTATCCATGGTAAATGCATGGGGTTATTATGGACTGGGTAAGATGCTCTTTTGGAGAATCAGTGCAGACTTGATCGGCTGAATGGCCTCTTTTCGCACTGCAGGGATTCTATGATGGTGCCTCAGTTCAGCATCCTGGGGGCTGCCATTGACCAGAAACTGAACTGGACCACGCATATAAATGCTGTGGCCACAATGCAGGTCAGAGGCAAGGAATTTTCTGGTGAGTAACTGACCTCCTGACTCCCCCAAAGCCTGTCCACTATCTACAAGACACAAGTCAGAGTATAAAAGCTGGAGTCTGATGATGCAGCTGTATAGAACGCTGGTTAGGCCACATTTGGAGTACTGCGTCCAGTTCTGGTCGCCGCACTACCAGAAGGACGTGGAGGCATTGGAGAGAGTGCAGAGAAGGTTTACCAGGATGTTGCCTGGTATGGAGGGTCTTAGCTATGAGGAGAGATTGGGTAGACTGGGGTTGTTCTCCTTGGAAAGACGGAGAATGAGGGGAGATCTAATAGAGGTGTACAAGATTATGAAGGGTATAGATAGGGTGAACAGTGGGAAGCTTTTTCCCAGATCGGAGGTGACGATCACGAGGGGTCACGGGCTCAAGCTGAGAGGGGCGAAGTATAACTCAGACATCAGAGGGACGTTTTTTACACAGAGGGTGGTGGGGGCCTGGAATGCGCTGCCAAGTAGGGTGGTGGAGGCAGGCACGCTGACATCGTTTAAGACTTACCTGGATAGTCACATGAGCAGCCTGGGAATGGAGGGATACAAACGATTGGTCTAGTTGGACCAAGGAGCGGCACAGGCTTGGAGGGCCGAAGGGCCTGTTTCCTGTGCTGTACTGTTCTTTGTTCTTTGTGATGAAATATTCTCCACTTGCCTGGATGAGTGCAGCTCCAACGACACTCAAGAAGTTCAATACTATCTAGGATAAAGCAGCCCGCTGGATCAGCACCTCATCCACCAGCTTAAGAATCCCTACAGTGCAGAAGGAGACCATTCGGCCCATAAAGACTGCACCGACCACAATCCCACCCAGGCCCCATTCCAGCAACACCACATATTTACGCTGCTAATCCCCCGATACTAGGGTCAATTTAGCATGGCCAATCAACCTAACCTGAACACATCTTTGGATAGTGGGAGGAAACTGGAGCACTGGGAGGAAACCCACGCAGACACGGGGAGAATGTGCAAACTCTGCTCCGACGGTGACCCGAGGCCGGAATTGAACCCGGGTCTCTGGCGCTGTGAGGCAGTAGTGCTAACCACTGTGCCACCGTGCCGCCCTATTCACTCCCACCATTGCCAATGCACGGTGGTAGCAGTCTGCATCATCTACAAGATGCCCTGTAGTAATTTGCCATTGCCATCATCTTCCAAACCCCAAGCCTCTAAAACCTAGAACGTCAAGGTCATCCCACAAGTTGGGATGCTCTTTCGAGGAGTGGATGCAGACTCGATGGGCCAAATGGCCTCTTTCTGCACTGTAGGTATTCTGTGGTTCTGCGATTCTAATGGTTGGGGGGGGCAGATGTTCAGGTCAAAGGGTCCCCTGGCTGGGGGCCAACATTTCCAGTTCTTTCCCCTCTGCACCCCCAAGCCCCCTGATACAGACGCAGGGGCTGGGAGGTGGGGGAAGGGGGGCACATCTGGAATCTGATCCCTACAAAAGCATTTATTTCTGGAGAGATAGCATGATGAAATATGTATTCCTTTTGCATTTTTGGATTGTACACTGCATGATTCAGCCTTTGCTCAAGCCAGGAGATTTGATTTGAGAAAATTTTTATTAAATTTTTTGAAGTCTGGGCCTCAGCTCAGGAAATTCCTGAAAATTGAAACTTCTTACGAAAGGTTCGACGGTTTCCAAAGACAGCATGAGCTTCAAGTTATTGCTGTTACGGACTCCTGCAAGGTATTCGCAGTAGAAAGTGACTTGTATTTTTACAGTGCCTTCAACATGCAGCACGGTGGCACAGTGGTTAGCACTGCTGCCTCACAGCACCAGAGACCCGGGTTCAATTCCCGGCTTGGGTCACTGTCTGTGCGAAGTCTGCACGTCCTCACCGTGTCTGTGTGGGTTCCCTCCGGGTGCTCCGGTTTCCCCCCACAGTCCGAAGTTGTGCGGGTTAGGTTGATTGGCCATATTAAATTGACCATTAGTGTCAGAGTGATTAGCAGGGTAAATGCATGGGTTATGGGGATAGGGCCTGGGTGGGATTGTGGTCGGTGTAGACTCAATGGAATTAGGTCATTAGGTGCATTGACCCGAACAGGCACTGGAGTATGGTGACTAGGGGAATTTCACTGTAACTCCATTGCAGTGTTAATGTAAACCTTACGTGTGACTAATAAATAAACTTTTACTTTACTTTTTCAATGGGCTGAATGTCTTCCCTCTGTACTGTAGGGATCCGATGACTTGATGAACATGGTTAAAAGAAATAAGATGCTTCACAGGAGCACAATCACCAAAATGTGACACAGAGCCACATGAAGAGATATTAGGGTGACATCAGGCTGAGATGGATCATCCACTCGGCACTTCTGGCTGAAGATTGCTGCGAATGCTTCAGCCTTGCCTTTTGCACTGATGTGCTGGGCTCCTCCATCATTGGAGGATGAGGATATTTGTGGAGTCTCCTCCTCCAATGAGTTGTTTAATTGTCCACCACCATTCATTATTGGATATGGCAGGACTGCAGAGCTTAGATCTGATCCAATGGTTGTGGGATCGCTTAGCTCTGTCTATCACTTGCTGCTTATACTGTTTACCACACATTTAGCCAACATTTGGTCGCTTCACCAGGTTGATGCCTCATCTTAGGTATGGCTGGTGCTGTTCTTGGCTTACCCTTCTGCACTCCCCATTGAACCAGGGTTGATCCCCTGGCTTGGTGATAATGGTAGAGTGGGGGATATGCTGGACCATGAGGTTACAGATTGTGGTTGAGTCCAATTCTGTTGCTGTTGATGGGCCACAGTGCTTCATGTTTGCCCAGTCTTGAGCTGCTGGATCGGTTCGAAGTCTGTCCCATTCAGCACGGTGATAACACAATGGAGGTTATTCTCAATGTGAAGGCAGGACTTTGTCTCCACAAGGACTATGTGCTGTTCACTTCTACTGATACTACCATGGACAGATGCATTTGTTGCAGGCAGGTTGGTGAAGATGAGGTAAAATACCTCTTGTTGGTTCCGTCCCCACCTGCTGCAGAGCCAATCTAATAGTTATATCCTTTATGACTCGGCCAGCTCGCTCTGTGGTGCTACCGAACCACTCGTGGTGATAGATATAGAGAGATAGGTATAAAGAGATAAATAGGTTCTTGATCAATAATTTGATTTGATTTGATTTATTATTGTCACATGTATTAACACACAGCGAAAAGTATTGTTTCTTGCGCGCTATACAGACAAAACATACCGTTCATAGAGAAGGAAACAAGAGAGTGCAGAATGTAGTGTTACAGTCACAGCTAGGGTGTAGAGAAAGATCAACTTAATGCAAGGTAAGTCCATTCAAAAGCCTGACAGCAGCAGGGAAGAAGCTGTTCTTGAGTCGGTTGGTATGTGACCTCAGACTTTTGTATCTTTTTCCTGAAGGAAGAAGGTGGAAGAGAGAATGTCCGGGGTGCGTGGGGTCCTTAATCATGCTGGCTGCTTTGCCGAGGCAGTGGGAAGTGCAGACACAGCTAATGGATAGGAGGCTGGTTTGTGTGATGGATTGGGTTACATTCACGACCTTTTGTAGTTCCTTACAGTCTTGGGTGGAGCAGGAGCCATACCAAGCTGTGAGACAACCAGAAAGAAAGCTTTCTATGGTGCATCTGTAAAAGTTGGTGAGAGTCGTAGTTGATATGCTGAATTTCCTTAGCCTTCTGAGAAAGTAGAGGCATTGGTGGGCTTTCTTAACTATAGTGTTGGCATGGGGGGCACCAGGACAGGTTGTTGGTGATCTGGACCCCTAAAAACTTGAAGCTCTCTGGTACTTTCTACTTTGCCCCCGTTGATGTAGATGGGGGCATGTTCTCCTTAAGAGGATCAGGGGTTACAGGGAGAAGGCGGGAGGATGGGATTGAGAATCATATCAGCCATGACTGAATGGCGGAGCGGACTCGATGGGCCGAATGGCCTAATTCTGCTCCTATATCTTATGGTCTTGTATTGAAGTTCCCCACCCTGAGTACATCTGCACCCGTGTTTCCTTCAAGTGGTGTTCAACATGTAGGAGTACTGATTCATCAGCTGGTGGCGGGGGGGGGATGATATGGGATAACCAGCAGGAGGTTTCCTTGCCCATGTTTGGCCTGATATGACTTCATGGGGTCCTGAGTCGATGGTGAGGACTCGCAGGGAAACTCCCTCCCGACCATGTACCACTGTGCCAGCACCTGTGGTGCTTCTGTCCTGGCAGTGAGACAGGACATACCCAGGAATGGTGATGGTGGTGTCTGGGACATTGTCAGTGAGGTATGATTGTGCTTTTGTGAGGTCGGAGGAGATTACAGAGATTGGGAGGAGTGAGGCCATGGATGGATTTGAATAGAAAGATGAGGGATTTAGATTCGAAGCATTGGACCGGGACCCAGTGTGGGTCAGGAAGCAACGGGGGAGGTGAGTGAATGGGACTTTATATAAGGTTGCGATATAGGCAGCAGAGCTTTGGATAAGTTGAAGTTTATATAATGGCATAGAATCCCTGCAGTGCAGAAGGAGGCCAGTCGGCCCATTGAGTCTGCAACAACCACAATCCCACCCAGGCCCTGTTCCCACAACCCCCCATATTTACACTGCTAATTCCCTGACACTTGGGTCAATTTAGCATGGCCAATCAACCTAACCCACGCATCTTTAGAGTGTGGGAGGAAACCGGAGCATCCGGAGGAAACCCACGCAGATACGGGGAGAACGTGCAGACTCCGCACAGGCAGTGACCCAAGCCGGGAATTGAACCCGGCTCCCTGGCGCTGTGAAGCAGCAGTGCTAACCACTGTGCCACCGTGCCGTCGTGGAAGATGAGAGGACAGGAATAATCCAGTCGCGTAACAAAGGCCTGGGTAGACTGTTTCAACAGCAGCAGCTGGGCTAAGTTAGAGCAGAGTCGGGCGATGTTACAGAGGTGGAAGTGGACAGTTTTGGGGAAGGAGCAGACACCCGGCCCTCAATCCATCCCAGGGTCGGACAAGAATCACAGCTTGCAGAGTGTCGCCGGGTCCAGACTCGGGACAGTGACCAGCAAGAGAGATGGAGTCAGTGGCGAGCCGGAGGAGTTTGGAGGCAGGGAGAAACGTGACTTTGGAAATGGAAATGGAAAAGGAACAGAAAACATTGGCACGAAGGAGGAGAAGCGGCCAGTGTGATTTATTGATATACCAGTCAGCAGCTCCTTGGGACAGCCTCGCTCCCACTTTGACGATCGGTGTGGGTTGGGATGGCAATCAGCCACCATGTACTCAGCTGGCAAATCTGATTTCCCAGGGTAACAAATCTCCAGATTGCTTCCTAGATTGTCTCAAAGTCTTGGCTGCCTGCCCTCCTCCTCCCTCCCCGCCCCCGCCCCCCCCACATCCCCACGTCACCACCATCAACCCCCTCCCCCCACTCTCCTGAATTGAGCCAATCTGGTACTGACTGCGATCCCACTGTAACATGTCAGGTTCTGAGGGGGCTTGCTCGACAGGGTCGATGCTGAAAGGAGGCTTTCATCTCGTGGGGAGATCTAGAACTAAGGGCGTGGTTTAAAAATAAGGTGGGTGGGGGGAGGGGGGGGGCTTTTCCAGCCACTCTCGCCCCAAGATTGGAAAATCCCGCTCAGGTCAACAGATCTCTGCAAGGCCCGTGTCCCACCCGCTATAATTCCCATAGTGGGCGGGATGGTAAAACTCCACCCGGGGTCTCCCATTTACGATGGAGATGAGGAGGAATTTCTTCCCTCAGAGGGAAGTGTTTGAAATTCTCTTCCGCAGAGGAGTAATGGGAGCTGGGTCACTGAATGTATTCCAGGCTGAGTTAGAGAGATTTTCAAAGGGAGTCAGGGAGGGGGAGTGTGTGGGTGGGTGGAGGTAGGGGGAGTGTGTGGGTGGGTGGGGGTGGGGGGAGTGTGTGGGTGGGTGGAGGTAGGGGGAGTGTGTGGGTGGGTGGAGGTAGGGGGAGTGTGTGGTTGGGTGGAGGTAGGGGGAGTGTGTGGGTGGGTGGAGGTAGGGGGAGTGTGTGGGTGGGTGGAGGTAGGGGGAGTGTGTGGGTGGGTGGAGGTAGGGGGAGTATGTGGGTGGGTGGAGGTAGGGGGAGTGTGTGGGTGGGTGGAGGTAGGGGGAGTGTGTGGGTGGGTGGAGGTAGGGGGAGTGTGTGGGGGTTGGGGGTGGGGGGAGGGGTGGTGGGGGAGTGGTTGGGGGCAGGCAGGAAAGAGGAGATCACCCATTACAATCCTACCTTCTTACTTCCTGCCAGTGAGATCACAGGCATCTTAGCAACCATCGAGACCTTGACCCAGCTGGGAGAGGAAGAGGGATCGGAAAGTGCTCTGTGCGGACATGGGACAGTAGGGTTAACATGCACTGTGGCACAGTGCTTAGCACTGCTGCCTCACAGCGCCAGGGACCCGGGTTCGATTCCCGGCTCGGGTCACTGTCTGTGCAGAGTCTGCACGTTCTCCCCGTGTCTGCGTGGGTTTCCTCCGGATGCTCCGGTTTCCTTCCACCGTCCAAAGGCGTGCTGGTTAGGTGCATTGTCCATATTAAATTCTCCCTCAGTGTACCCGAACAGGCGCCGGAGTGTGGCTTCCAGGGGATTTTCACAGTAACTTCATTGCAGTGTTAATGCAAGCCTACTTGTGACACTAATAAATAGACTTTAAAACGATGGGGCTGAAGACTGGAAGTCGGAAGAGGGAATGCTGGGAACTCGAGGCAGGTCAGGCAGCATTCCTGGGGAGAGAAGCGGAGGCAGTGGCTGGGACTTTCTCCCTCTTGCCACTTCCCCATGGCGGGTGTGCCAGCAGTGGAGGCGGCTCACCATTAGCCGCTGGCAGGACCTTCCGGCCCAGCTGATATCTTCATGTTTTGCGAGCCTCACCTGTCCCGCTACCAGGGAACTCACCGTGCGGTGGCAGTGGAGGAGGTGGGGGAGGTGGAGGTGGGGGAAGGGGGGGGGTGGGGGGAAGGGGGGGGGGTGGGGGGAAAATCACCTTTGGCATGACAGAAGATCCCAAGCGCCAGAAAATTCTGTCCAATGTTTCAGGTCGCTGAAGAAAAATCACCGGCGCGTTAAACAAGTTTGGGGATTTATTTTGGACATTTTCATTGATGAAAATATGGGGGACGGAGGGGGAAAAGACCAAGTTGTGTCACTGACCGGCAAGGTTAGTCCAATTAGGGCAATAGCTGGGAAGTCAAAAGCCGGTGTACCTGTGGCATAGTGGTTAGCACTGCTGCCTCACAGTGCTAGGGACACGGGTTCGATTCCCGGCTTGGATCATTGTCTGTGTGGAGTCTGCACGTTCTCCCCGTGTCTGTGTGGGTTTTCCGGTTTCCTCCTACAGTCCGAAAGACCTGCTGGTAGTTTCATTGGCTGTGCTAAACTCTCCCTCAGTGTACCCGAACAGGTGCCGGAGTGTGGCGACTGGGGGATTTTCACAATAACTTCATTGCGGTGTTAATGTAAGCCTGTTTGTGACAGTAAAGAAATCAACTTATAAACTCAATGTTGGGAATGTGGTGGAGGTGGGGCTGGAGATCGAAACCTCCAGGAACACACAAAGTTCACTCAGATTTAGCTGGTCCAGGGCTCGAGGCCAATTATTAAAAGGTTAATTGTTGCTGCTGCTGCCATCCTCCCCCCACCCCCCCCCCCTCCCCCTCCACCCCCCACCCCCACACAGCTACTAACTAATTCAGCACAGGTAAGGAAGTGGGCAGCTGTAAGCGGCAGGAACCATTCCTGGGAGAATGATGCCTGTAGTCAAAGGAGATCATTTTTCTGGAGCTATACCCCCACCTGGTGGTAGAGAGCTTGCACAGCATCGCTCGTGAGTGGCTGTTCGGTGCACCTTGAATTTTCAGTTTCACTTTGTCCTCAGGATGTGGCCGTCTCTGACCAGGCCGACATTTATCGACCCTTGAGGAGGTGGTGGTGGGCCGCTGCGTCCCCTTGTGTTGAAGCTCTGTGGGGTTGTTAGGTCATTTGACAGAGCAGTTAACACCTTGGTGTGTTGGAGGAGTACACACTTGCCGGGCCAGAGGGAGTAAGGACAGCAGCTCCCTAACCTTGAATGATACTTTGAACCTTTGGGGTGAACCAGCTGCAATCTCTACCACAATCCTTCAGATTCCCCCTCATCTGATCAGAGCTTAGTCACAGAGTCACAGACTCGGCCCAACTTGTCCATGCCACCCCTTTGTTTTAACCACTAAGCTAGTCCCAATTGCCCGCATTTGGCCCATATCCCTGTATACCCATCGTACCCATGTAACTGTCTAAATGCTTTTTAAAAGACAAAATTGTACCCGCCTCTGCTACTACCTCTGGCAGCTTGTTCCAGTCACTCATCACCCTCTGTGTGAAGCAATTGCCCCTCTGGACCCTTTTGTATCTCTCCCCTCTCACCTTAAACCTATGCCCTCTAGTTTTACACTCCTCTACATTTGGGAAAAGATATTGACTATCTAGCTAACCTATGCCTCTCATTATTTTGTTGACTTCTATAAAATCACCCCTCAGCCTCCTACGCTCCAGTGAAACAAGTCCCAGTCTATCCAGCCTCTCCTTACAACTCAAACCATCAAGTCCCGGTAGCATCCTAGTAAGTCTTTCCTGCACTCTTTCTAGTTTAATAATACCCTTTCTATAATAGGGTGACCAGAACAGTACACAGTATTCCAAGTGTGGCCTTACCAATGTCTTGTACAACTTCAATGTTCTGACCAATGTTCTGTATTCAATGTTCTGATCAATGAAGTCAAGCATGCCGAATGCCTTCTTCACCACTCTGTCCACCTGTGCCTCCACTTTCAAGGAGCTATGAACCTGTACCCCTAGATCTCTTTGCTCTGTAACTCTCCCCAACGCCCTACCATTAACTGAGTAAGTCCTGCCCTGGTTCAATCTACCAAAATGCATCACCTCGCATTTATCTAAATTAAACTCCATCTGCCATTCGTCCCAATTGATCAAGATCCTGTTGCAATTGGAGATAACCTTCTTCACTGTCCACTATGCCACCAATCTTGGTGTCATCTGCAAACTTACTAACCATACCTCCTATATTCTGATCCAAATCATTAATGACATGATTTTCCACTCACAAAACCATGCTGACTGTCCCTAATCAGCTCTTGCGTTTCTAAATGCCTGTAGATTCTGTCTCTCAAAATACCTCCCAACAACTTACCGACCACAGATGTGAGGCTCACTTGCCTGTAGTTACCAGGCTTTTCCCTGCAGCCCTTCTTAAACAAAGGCACAACATTTGTCACCCCCCAACATTCAGGCACCTCACCAGTGACTATCGATGATTCAAATATCTCTGCTAGGAGACCCTTAATATCCTCCTAGTCTCCCACAATGTTCTGGGATACACTTGATCAGGCCCCAAGGATTTATCTACCTTGCTGTGCTTTAAGACTTCCAGCACCTCCTTCTCTGTAATATGTACACTCCTCAACGCATCATGATTTATTTCCCCAAGTTCACTAACATCCATGCTTTTCTCAAAAGTAATTACTGATGAGAAATATTCATTTAGGATCTCGCCCATCTCTTTTGGATCCGCACAAAGATGACCTTGTTGATCCTTAAGATGCCCTACTCTCTCCCTAGTTACTCTTTTGGCCTTTATGTATTTGTAGAATCTCTTTGGATTCTCCTTTGCCTTATCTGCTAAAACAATCTCGTGTCCCCTTTTTGCCCTCCCGATTTCTCTCTTAACTCTACTCCTACACCCGCTATACTCTTCAAGGGATTCACTTGATCCCAGCTGCCTATGCATGTCATGTGCCTCCTTCTTCTTTTTGACCAGGGCTCCAATACCCGGAGTCGTCCAGGGTTCCCTACCTCTACCAACCTTGCCCTTCACTCTAAGAGGAATGTGCTTACCCTGAACTCTGGTTAACACACTTTTGAAAGCTTGCCACTTACCAGACGTCCCTTTGCCTTTCCACGGACTCTCCCAATTAATTTTTGAATGGTCCTGACTGATACCATCAAAATTGGCCTTGTTCCAATTTAGAATTGTAACTTTTGGGCCAGACCTATCATTCTCCATAGCTATCTTAAAACTAATGGAATTATGGTCACTGGTCCCAAAATGATCCCTCACTAACACTTCTTTCACCTGCCCTTCCTTATTTCCCAAGAGAAGGTCAGGTTCTGCCCCCTCTCTAGTCGGGCCATCCACATACAGAATGAAAAATTCCTCCTGAATACACTCAACAAATGTCTCTCCATCCAAGCCCCTAAAACTATGGCTGTCCCAGTCAATGTTGGGAAAGTTAAAATCCCCTACTATTACCACCCTATTTTTCTTGGAGCTATCTGTAATCTCCTTACATATTTGCTCCTCAATTTCCCTCTATTTGAGGGCCTAGAGTAGCACCCCATCAAAATGATTTCCCCTTTCTAATTCTTCTTATTTGATTTGATTCATTATTGTCACATGTATTAACATACAGTGAAAAGTATTGTTTCTTGCCCTCTATACAGACAAAGCATACCGTTCACAGAGAAGAAAGCGAGAGAGTGCAGAATGTAGTGTTACAGTCATAGGGTGTGGAGAAAGATCAACTTAATGCAAGGTAGGTCCATTCAAAAGTCTGACGGCAGCAGGGAAGAAACTGTTTTTGAGTCGGTTGGTACGTGACCTCACGTATCCTTTTCCCCTGGAAGAATGTGGATGAGAGAATGTCCATGGTGCGTGGGGTCCTTGATTATGTTGGCTGCTTTTCTGAGGCAGCGGGAAGTGTAGACAGAGACAATGTGTGGGAGGCTGGTTTGATGGACTTTGCAGATTTTGTAATTGGAATGGTGAGGATTCCTGTCACCGAATGTGCCAGCAGCATCTGGGGGTTGAATTAGAACTATGGTATGCTGGAACTGTATAAAATGTTGGTTAGACCACAGCTCAAGTATTGTGTGTAGTTCTGCAATCCACATTATAGGAAGGATGTGATAGCACTGAACAGGCTGAAGAGGATGTTGCCTGGGCTGGAGAGTTTTAGTTTTGAAGAGAGATTGGATAGACAGAGGTTGTTTTCCTTGGAGCAGAGGGAGGACATGATTGAGGTGTCCAAGATTATGAGGAGCATAGATAGAATAGACAGGAATACACTTTTCCCCTTGGTGCAGGGGTCAATGACCAGGGGGCACAGATTTAAGGTAAGGGGCAGGAGGTTTAGGGGGGCACTTAAGAAAAAATCTTTGAACCCAGAGGGTGGTGGGAGTCTGAAACCCACTGCCTGAAAGGGTGGTGGAAGCAGAGACCCTCATAACATTTAAGAAGTATTTAGATGTGCACTTGCAATGCCAAGGCACACAAGGCTATGGACCAAGTGCTGGGACATGGGATTAGAATGGTTAGGTGGCTTGTCTTTGACTGGCGCAGATGGGATGGGCCTCTTTCTGTGCTGTATACCTCTATGACTCTATGACCCTCTGTGTAAAGTAAAGTTTATTTATGAGTCACAAGTAAGGCTTACATTAATATTGCAATGAAGTTACTGTGAAAATCCCCTAGTCGCCATACTCCGGTGCCTGTTCGGGTACACAGAGAGAGAATTTAGCATGGCCAATGCACCTAACCAACGCATCTTTCGGAATGTGGGAGGAAACCAGAGCACCCGGAGGAAACCCACACAGACACGAGGAGAACGTGCAAACTCCACACAGACAGTGACCTAAGCCGGGAATGGAATCGGGTCCCTGGCGCTGTGAGGCAGCAGTGCTAACCACTGTGCCAGTGTGCCACCCGTGCACTGTGGGGAAGGAGGAGGGAAGTCGGTGATAGGGTAAGTGGGGGGGAAGGGTGTCATGTTCAATTTTTTAAATGTCCGGCGTATGATTATGTAATCTGTTGTCTGTGCCCAGTTGAGGCTGGGTGTGGTCACTGTAAGAGAGAGGCTGGCTGTTGGAAGCATGAGAGTAGATATTTTAAAAGTATTATAAATAAAGTTCCTGCATACACATAACGTGGAGTGTGTCATCCCTGCATTTCTCCAAGGTGTAAAATATCACAGTGAGGCAGTGGAGGGGGAGTGGAAGTGGAGAGCGGGGCAAGAGGGTGTCTGTGCTGTTAACACAACTGATTAGAAAATCAAAAAGCAGTAAGAACATCGGAACTGGAGTAGACCATTCAGCTTCTCAATGAGCTCACGATTAATCTACGATGCTACGATCTACGATGGGCAGCACGGTGGCACAGTGGTTAGCACTGCTGCCTCACAGCCCCAGGGACCTGGGTTCGATTCCCGACTTGGATCACTGTCTGTGCGGAGTTTGCACATTCTCCCTGTGTCTGCCTGGGTTTCCTCCGGGAGCTCCGGTTTCCTCCCACAGTCCGAAAGATGTGCTGGTTAGGTGCATTGGTCATGCTAAATTCTCCCTCAGTGTATCTGAACAGGCGCCAGAGTGTGGCGACTAGGGGATTTTCACAGTAACTTCATTGTAGTGTTAATGTAAGCCTACTTGCTAGAATTTCAGATTCCGATTGAGCGAGAGAAGACTGAGTGCAGTACTAGCATTGGGCAGAGGTAATTATACAGGCCTGAGGAAAGAGTTGGCCCAAGTAAACTGGGCATAGATAATTGAGGGCAGGACAGTTGAGGAACAGTGGTGGATGTTCGGGGAGATATTGAATACCTCTCAACTAAAGTATATTCCTGAGAGGAAGAGGGATTGTAAAAGGAAGAAAAACGTTTCTTGGCTAGACAAGGAAATCAAAGAGGACATAAAGGCAAAACTAGGGCATATCAACTGCAAAAACTAGTGGTAAGCTGGAGGATTGGGAGAACTTTAAGGCTCAGCAAAAGGCTATTAAAATAGAATTAAAAGCTAAATGAGACATGAAAGGTAACTGGCACAAAACATAAACACAGATACCAAAAGCTTATTTAAGTATATAAAGTAGAAGAGAATAGCTAAAGTAAATGTTTAAAGTTTAATGTCACAAATAGACTTATATTAACATTGCAATGATGTTACTGTGAAAATCCCCCAGTCACCACACTCCGGCGCCTGTTTGGGTACACTGAGGGAGAATTTAGCGTGGCCAATGAATCTAACCAGCACGTCTTTCGGACTGTGGGAGGAAACTGGAGCACCCGGAGGAAATCCACGCAGACACGAGGAGATCGTGCAGACACCGCACAGTCATCCAAGCCGGGAATCGAACCTGAGTCCCTGGCACTGTGAGGCAGCAGTGCTAACCACTGTGCCACCACGCCACCCTTGTGTTGGCCCTTTAGAGGATAATGCTGGTGAGATATTGATGGGGAACACAGAGATGGCGGAGGCAGTGAACAAATATTTTGCCTCTGTCTTCACAGTAGAGAATAATGAAGATTTTCCAAAAACTGTCATTAAAGCAGAGGAATTTGGTGCAATAACCATCATCAGGGAGAAGGTATTGAATAACCTAATGGGATTAACGGCAGATAAGTCTCTGGGAGCGAATGGCCTGCATCCTAGGGTAGTAAAGGAGGTGACAGCAGAAATAGTGGATGCATTGGTTGTGATATGTCAGAATTCCTTGGATTCTGGTCAGGTCCCGGTGGATTGGAAACACGCTAACGTGACGCTACTAATCAAAAAGGGGAGGGGCAAAAAGGAGGAAACTATCGGACGGTTAGCATGACCTCTGAGGTGGGGAGGTTGCTGGAATCAATCATTAATGAGGCGATGAATGAGCATTTGGAAAGACAAAGCTCAATCTACCATTGTCAGCACGGTTTTATGAAGGGAAAGTCATGCTTGACGAACTTGCTTGAGTTCTTTGAGGACATAACCAGCAAGGTAGATAGTAGGGAACCTGTGGATGTGATATATCTGGACTTCCAGAAGACATTTGACAAGGTGCCGTGTAAAACAACACTGATCCAGAAGGTGAGATTGCAGGAGATTTGGGATAGAGTATTGGATTGGATTGAGGATTGGCTGACTGACAGAAAGAGAGGGCCGGGATAAATGGGTCATTCTCTGGCCAGTGAAATGTAACTAGCGGTGTGCCGCAAGGGTCAGTCCACAGACCTCAACTGTTTACGATCTATATAAATGATCTGCAAACAAGGACAGGCAGTAACATAGCAAAATTTGCGGATGACACTAAATTAGATGGCAAAGCAGGCAGTGAAGAGGATAAAATTATTTTACAGACGGAAAGATAGGCAAGGAGAATGGGCCAAAATTTGGCAGATGGAGTTTAATGTGGATAAGTGTGAGGTCGTCCATTTTGGCAGGAAAAATAAAAAGGCAAGTTATTACCTAAATGGAAAACAGATTCAAAATGTGCCAAGGCAGAGGTATCTGGGTCTGTGCACTGTGGCACAGTGGTTAGCACTGCTGCCTCACGGCGTCAAAGACCCGGGTTCGATTCCCAGATTGGGTCACTGTCTGTGTGGAGTTTGCACGTTCTCCCCGTGTCTGCGTGGGTTTCCTCCGGGTGCTCCGATTTTCTCCCACAGTCTGAAAGATGTGCTGGTTAGATGCATTGGCCATGCTAAACTCTCCCTCAGTGTACCCGAACAGGCGCCAGAGTGTGGCAACTAGGGGAATTTCACAGTAACTTCATTGCAGTGTTAATGTAAGCCTTACTTGTGACTAATAAATAAACTTTACATTGTTCCACTGGAGCAGCAGAGAGGGAGTGATTTGTGGCAGGAGTGCTGGTGAGAGATTTATTTATTTAGTTCGTTAGTTGGTGTGTTTTTTTGCCTTTATTTTTCGAGTAGTATTTTTCTTTTCTTAATTTTAAACTGAAAACCGGAAGTGGGCTGCAAAGGAGTCTGGGAAGGGTTTTTTAAGCGCGAGGCCGCAGTATACAGCGTTTTGCGTCGGGAGCGGGCAGTGGAGTGAGCAGGCAGCAGAGTGAGAGCTATAAGGGCTTTGGCTCACAGGGCTTCGGGGGACAGGGTGAGCAGGGGTGAGTTTTTACTTCTTATTTACTTTTCTCTGTGTACCTTGGTATAAAGGGTCAAATATGAGTGTGAAGCCAGTGTGTTGTTCCCAGTGTAGGATGTGGGAGGTCCTGGAGGCACCTGGCCTCCCGGACATCCACATCTGTGAGGGGTGTGTTGAGCTGCGGTTCCTGGGGGACCGTGTTAAGGAGCTGGAACTGCAGCTCGAGGATCTTGGGCTGTTAAGGGAGAATGAGGAGGTGATAGACAAGAGCAATCATCAGGTGGTCACACCAGGGCCACGGGAGGAGGCCAAGTGGGTGACGGCCAGGAAGGATAAAGCTCGGGTGATTGAGAACACCCCGGTGGGTGTGTCCCTACACAACAAGTACTCCTGCCTGAGTACTGCTGGGGGGGGGAACAGCCCGCCTGGGGGAAGCAGCAGTGGCCGTGTCTCCGGAGTGAAGTCCGGCCCTGGAACTCAGAGGGCTAAGGAAAAGAGGAGGAAGGCGGTATTAATCGGGGACTCAACAGTAAGGGAGGCTGCAAAGGACAGGCATTTTTGCGGAGGCAGGCGGGAGTCTCGGATGGTGGTCTGCCTCCCTGGGGCCAGGATCCAGGATGTCGCTGGTCGACTCCCAGAAATCCTCAGGGGAGAGGGAGAGGAGCCAGAGGTAGCAGTACATATTGGTACCGCTGATGTGGGAAGGAAGGGGGAAGGGGTCATGAAAAGAGAGTATAGGGAATTAGGGAGACAGCTGAGAAGGAGGAAAGCAAAGGTAGTAATCTCAGGATTGCTGCCTGTGCCACGGGAGGGTGAGGGCAAGAATGGAGTGAGGTGGAGGATGAATGTGTGGCTGAGGGACTGGTGCAGGGGGAAGGGATTCAGGTTCCTGGACCATTGGGACCTCTTTAGGGGCAGGTGTGACCTGTACACACAAAACGGGTGGCACTTGAATCCCAGGGGGACCAATATCATGGCGGGAAGGTTGGCTAAGGCTACTGGGGAGAGTTTAAACCAGATAGGTTGGGGGGAGGGGATCGAGACGAGGTGACTGGGAGCGAGGAAGTTAGCTCGCAAACAGAGAAGGGTTATAGACAGTGCAAGAGGGAGGATGGACGGGGGATAGAGAAGGGGAGAGCTCAGACCAAAGGATTGAGATGTGTTTACTTTAATGCCAGGAGTATAGTGAATAAAGGGGATGAGCTCAGAGCGTGGATCGATGCCTGGAAGTGTGATGTGGTGGGCATAATGGAGACTTGGATGTTTCAGGGACAGGACTGGATACTCCAGGTGCCGGGATTCAGATGTTTCAGGAAGGACAGGGAGGGAGGCAAGAGAGGGGGTGGAGTGGCACTGCTGATCAGGGATAGTGTCACAGCTGTAGAGAAGGTGTATGCTGTGGAGGGATTGTCTACAGAGTCTCTGTGGGTGGAAGATCGGAGTGGGAAGGGGTCGATCACTTTGCTGGGAGTTTTCTATAGGCCGCCCAATAGTAACAGGGAGGTGGAGGAGCGGATAGGGAAACAGATCCTGGAGAGATGCAGTAATAGCAGAGTTGTTGTGATGGGAGACTTTAATTTCCCAAACATAAATTGGAATATCCCGAGGGTAAGGGGATTGGATGGGGAGAAGTTTGTTAGGTGTGTTCAGGAGGGTTTCCTGACACAGCATGTGGACAAGCCTACAAGAGGAGAGGCTGTACTTGATCTGATACTGACCAATGAACCTGGACAGGTGTCAGATCTCTCAGTGGGAGTGCATCTTGGGGATAGCGATCACAACTCTATCGCCTTTATGCTTGCATTGGAAAAAGAGAGGATCAGGCAAGCGAGGAAAGCGTTTATATGGAGTAAGGGGAAATATGAAGACATAAGGCAGCAAATTAGAGGAGTAAATTGGAAGGAGGTATTTTCGGGGAAATGTACTGACGAGAGGTGGCAGTTTTTCAAGGAATGTCTGTCTAGAGTTCTACAGGACAACGTTCCAAGCAGACAGGGAGGAGTTGGTAGGTCAAAGGAACCATGGTGCACGAAAGCTGTGTGGGACCTAGTCGAGAAGAAAAGGAAAGCGTACAAAAGGTTCAGAGAGCTCGGCGAAGATAGGGATCTGGATGAGTATACGGCTTGTAGGAAGGGACTAAAGAAGGAAATTAGGAGAGCCAGAAGGGGTCACGAGAAGGCCTTGGCAGGTAGGATTAAGGAAAACCCTAAGGTATTCTATAAATATGTGAAGAGTAAAAGGATGAGACGTGAAGGAATAGGGCCTATAAAAGGTGAAGGCGGGAAAATCTGTACGGAACCAGTAGAAATGGCAGAGGTGCTTAATGAGTATTTTGCCTCAGTTTTCACAGAGGAGAAGGACCTGGGTGGATGTACTGTGGGCTTGCGGTGGACTGAAAAGATTGAGTATGTGGAATTTAACAAAGAGGTTGTGCTGGAGTGTTTGAATGGCATCAAGATAGATAAGTCGCCGGGTCCGGATGGGATGTACCCCAGGTTACTGTGGGAGGCGAGGGAAGAGATTGCAGAGCCTCTGGCAATGATCTTTGCGTCGCCGATGGAGATGGGAGAGGTGCTGGAGGATTGGATGATTGCGGATGTGGTTCCTATTTTCAAGAAGGGGAATAGGGATAGCCCAGGAAATTACCGACTGGTGAGTCTAACCTCAGTGGTTGGTAAGCTGATGGAGAAGATCCTGAGGGACAAGATTTATGAGCATTTAGAGAGGTTTAGTATGCTCAAGAATACTCAGCATGGCTTTGTCAAAGGCAGATCGTGCCTTCCGAGCCTGGTGGATTTCTTCGAAAATGTGACTGAACACATTGACGAAGGGAAAGCCGTAGATGTGGTTTATATGGATTTTAGCAAGGCGTTCAATAAGGTCCCCCATGCAAGGCTTCTCGAAAAAGTGAGAGGGCATGGGATCCAAGGGGCTGCTGCCCAGTGGATCCAGAACTGGCTTGCCGAAAGGAGGCAGAGAGTGGGTATAGATGGGTCTTTTTCTAAATGGAGGTTGGTCACCAGTGGTGTGCCCCAGGGATCTGTTCTGGGACCCTTGCTGTTTGTCATTTTCATAAATGACCTGGATGAGGAAGTGGAGGGATGGGTTGGTAAGTTTGCCGATGACACGAAGGTTGGTGGGGTGGTGTATAGTCTGGAGGGATGTCAGAAGTTACAGAGGGACATAGATAGGATACATGACTGGGTGGAGAAGTGGCAGATGGACTTCAACCCAGATAAATGTGTAGTGGTCCATTTTGGCAGGTCAAATGGGATGAAGGAGTACAATATTAAGGGAAAGACTCTTAGTACTGTAGAAGATCAGAAGGACCTTGGGGTCCGGGTCCATAGGACTCTAAAACCGGCCCCGCAGGTGGAGGAGGTGGTTGAGAAGGCGTATGGTGTGCTGGCCTTTATCAATCGAGGGATTGAGTTCAGGAGTCCGGGGATAATGATGCAGCTATATAAGACCCTCGTCAGACCCCGCTTTCAGTACTGTGCTCAGTTCTGGTCGCCTCATTACAGGAAGGATGTGGAAAAGATTGAAAGGGTGCAGAGGAGATTTACAAGGATGTTGCCTGGATTGAGTGGCATGCCTTATGAGGATAGGCTGAGGGAGCTCGGTCTTTTCTCCTTGGAGAGACTTAGGATGAGAGGAGACCTAATAGAGGTATATAAGATGTTGAGAGGCATAGATCAGGTGGACTCTCAGAGGCTTTTTCCCAGGGTGGAAATGTCTGCTACAAGAGGACACAGGTTTAAGGTGCTGGGGGGTAGGTACAGGGGAGATGTTAGGGGGAAGTTTTTCACACAGAGGGTGGTGGGCGAGTGGAATCGGCTGCCATCAGTGGTGGTGGAGGCAAACTCAATAGGGTCTTTTAAGAGACGCCTGGATGAGTACATGGGACTTAATAGGATGGAGGGTTATAGGTAGTCTTAAAAGGTAGGGATATGTTCCGCACAACTTGTGGGGCTGAAGGGCCTGTTTTGTGCTGTAGTTTTTCTCTGTTTCTATGTTTACTTTAATCACAGAAGGTAGGGCAGCGTGGTGACACAGTGGTGATCACTGCTGCCTCACAACGCCAGGGACCTAGGTTCAATTTCTGGCTTGGGTCACTGTCTGGTGGAGTCTGCACATTCTCCCCGTGTCTGCGTGGGTTTCCTCTTGGTGCTGTGGCTTCCTTGCACAGTCCAAAGCCATGCTGGTTAGGTGCATTGGCCATGCTAAATTCTCCCTCAGTGTACCCGAACAGGCGCCAGAGTGTGGTGACTAGAGGATTTTCACAGTAACTTCATTGCAATGTTAAGCCTAGAAATCATAGAAATACTTGTGACAATAATCAATAAATGTAAACTTAAGTCTGTATGCAAGTGCAGCATGTAATAAAAAATGCAAATAGGATGTTGGCATTTATTGCAAAAGGACTGGAGTATAAAAGTAGAGAAATGTTGTTGCAATGGTATAGGGTGTTGGTGAGACCACATCTGGAGTATTGTGTCCAGTTTTGGTCTCCTTATTTGAGGAAGGATGTTGCGGCATTGGAGGCAGTTCAGAGGAGATTCACCAGATTGATTCCGGGGATGAAGGGGTTGACGGCTGAGGAGAGATCAAACAGTTTGGGCTTGTACTCACTGGAGTTTAGAAGAATGAGAGAGGATCTGATCGAGGTACATAAAATTTTAAAAGGGATTGATAGAGTAAATCTGGACCAAATGGTTCCTCTAATGGGGCAATCTAAAACAAGAGGTCACAGGTATAGGTTGAGCGGCGGTAGATTTAATGCAGAGATGAGGAGGAACTACTTCTCGCAGAGGGTGGTGAATTTGTGGAACTCGCTGCCCCATAGCGCGGTGGGGTCTGAATCATTGAATGCTTTCAAGAAGGAGATAGATATATTTCTGATAAAAAAAGGATAAAGGGATTGGGGAACAGGTGGGGAGGTGGATTTGAGACCAGGGAGCGATCAACCACGATCTGATTGAATGGCGGAGCAGGCTCGGAGGGCTGATTTTGCTCACTTCTGCTCCTAATTCCTGTGTTCCTATGTTCCTACTTGTGACACTAATGAATAAAATAAATTAATTAAAATTAATAACTTATGGAAGAGACTCCTTCTAATTTCTACCACCCTTTGTGTGAAGAAATATTTTCTAATTTTGGCTCATAGAGTCATAGAGGTTTACAGCATGAAAACAGTCCCTTCGTCCCCCCTTGTCCATTCCACTCTTTTTTTTAACCACTAAGCTTGTCCCAATTGTCCAGATTTGGCCCATATCCCTCTATACCATTTTACCCATTGTAACTGTCTAAATGCTTTTTAAAAGACAAAATTATCTCTACTACTGCCTTTGGCAGCTCGTTCCAGACACTCACCACCCTCTGTGTGAAAAAATTGCCCCTCTGGACCTTTTTGTATCTCTCCTCTCTCACCTTAAACCTATGCTCTCTAGTTTTAGACTCCCCTATCTTTGGGAAAAGATATTGACTATCCAGCTGATCTACACCCCTCATTATTTTATAGACCTCTATAAGATCACCCCTTCAGCCTTCTACGCTCCAGAGAAAAAAGTCCCAGCCTCTCCTTATAACCCAAACCATCAAGTCTCGGTAGCATCCTAGTAAATCTTTTCTGCACTCTTTCTAGTTTAATAATGTCCTTTCTATAATAGCCTGATCAGAACTGTACACAGTATTCCAAGTGTGGTCTTACCAATGTCTTGCACAACTTGAACAAGATGTTCCAAAAAAAAAACTGACAGTGTTGAACGAACTCAGTAGGTCTGGCAGCATTAATGAAGGGAGAAAAGATGTTTTGAGTCTAATGTGACTTTTCAGTGCTTTCTCCCCTTTGTCCTCAACTCCTGAATGAGCGGAAATGATTTCTCTCACTCGCTCCAAGTTCCCTTAACAATGTGAAAGATTTGATCAAATCATAATTTTACCATCTAAATTCTAGGAAAGGCAACCCTAGTTTTGTTTAAGTGGGTAGTTTAACTTGTGAAGCCCAGGTTCCACTCTGGAAAAACAAATCTGAAACAGTGCAGATGTGCAGGGAAAAAGACACAAAAGTCTGAGAGCACATAGCAAATGATTCAAGAACAGCTTCTTAAAAGTTAAAGTTTATTTATTAGTCACAAGTAAGCCTTACATTAACACTGCAATGAAGTTACTGTGAAATTCCACCAGTCGCCACACTCCGCACCTGTTCGGGCCAATACACCTAACCTCCCACAGTCCAAAGATGTGCGGGTTAGGTTGATTGGCCAGGTTAAAAAAATTGCCCCTTAGAGTTCTGAGATGCGTAGGTTGGAGGGATTAGCGGGTAAATATGTGGGGGTGGGGCCTGGGTGGGATTGTGGTCGGTGCAGACTCGATGGGCCGAATGGCCTCCTTCTGCACTGTAGGGTTTCTATGATTCTATGATTCTAACCAGCACGTCTTTCAGACTGTGGGAGGAAACCGGAGCACCCGGAGGAAACCCACGCAGACAAGGGGAGAACGTGCAGACTCCGCACAGACAGTGACCCAAGCCGGGAATCGAACCCGGATCCCTGGCGCTGTTAGGTAGCAGTGCGAACCACTGTGCCACCGTGCCGCCCCCTACTTCTTCCCTACTGCCATCAGACGTTTGAATGGACCTATCTTATATTAAGCTGATCTTTCTCTGCACCCTAGCTATGACTGTAACACTATATTCTGCACCCTCTCCTTTCCTTCTCTATGAACGGTGTGTTTTATCAGCATAGCGCGCAAAGAACAATACTTTTCACTCTATGTGAATACATGTGACAATAATAAATCAAATCAAATCAAATCAATGTTTGAAATCTGAAATCAAAATGGAAAGTGCAGGAATATTCAGCCAGGCAACCTCAGGTTGGTGATCCACCATCAGAACTGGGAAACATTAGAAATGTAATTTATTTATTTATAAGTATTACAAGTAGGCTTATATTAACATTGTAATGAAGTTAATGTGAAAAGCCCCTTGTCGCCACACTCTGGCGCCTGTTCGGGTACATTCAGGGGCAATTTAGCCTGGCCAATGCATCTAACCAGCACATCTTTCAGACTGTGGGAGGAAACCAGAGCACTCGGAGGAAACCAATGCAGAGACGGGAAGAATGTGCGAACTCCATACAAACAGGTGGGAACAGAACCCAGGTCCCTGATGCTGTGAGGCAGCAGCGCTAACCACTGTGTCGCCCACATGATTGTCTTAAAGCAAGTGAAAGGTGGACAAAAGTAAAGAAAAAGGTCTGTGAGAGAATGGAAGACAGGAGAGAATAAACAACAAAAGAGTTGGTGCTCCTGTCCACACTGCCATCTAGATACGCGTCATCGTCTAATTTGGATATGAGCTTTCTCAGCCATTAATAGCAGTGAATAACTGAGACCCCAACACAGATCCTGACGGGACACCACCACTCACATCTCGCCAGTTATTATCTCTTCCCTCTGCCTCCTGACACCCAACTAATTTCCTAACCAAGTCCATAGTTCACCTTTAAATCCATCAACTTTAGCTATCAGCCTCTTCTGAGGGACTTTGGCAAATGCTTTCTGGAAGTCCATATAAATAACATTCAAAGACAGCCCGGATCTGGAAAACTTCATCAACTGCACTTGCAGTTTCCATCCCTCCATCACCTTCACCTGGTCCATCTCAGACACTTCCCTTCCCTTCCTTGATCCTTCTGTCTCCATTTCCGGCAATAGACTATCTACCAATATCCATTACAAGCCCACTGACTCCCACAGCTATCTG
Source organism: Mustelus asterias (assembly GCF_964213995.1). Classification (NCBI taxonomy): domain Eukaryota; kingdom Metazoa; phylum Chordata; class Chondrichthyes; order Carcharhiniformes; family Triakidae; genus Mustelus; species Mustelus asterias. The sequence goes on along the minus strand of NC_135801.1, from coordinate 189,150,758 downwards.
GACTACAGCTCTTCATATCCCACATCCTGCAAAGACTCCATCTCTTTCTCTCGGCTCCTTCGCCTCCGTCGCATTTGTTCTGACGATGCCACTTTCCAAAGTGGTGCTTCTAATATGTGCTCCTTCTTTCTCAACTATGGTTTCCCACCTACAATTGTCAACAGGACCCTCAACAGCGTGCGGTCCATCTCCCGTGCCACCACCCTCACTCCCTCCCCTCCCTCCCAGAATAAGGATAGAGTCCCCCGTGTTCTCATACTTCACCCCACCAGCCTCCGTATGCAAAGCATAATCCTCCGTCATTTTTGCCAACTCCAGCGTGATGCCACCACCAAACTCATCTTCCTTTCACTCCCTCTGTCAGCATTCCACAGAGACCGTTCCCTCCGGGATAACCTAGTCCACTCCTCCACTATACCCAACACCCCTCCCGTCACTCATGGCACCTTCCCATGCAATCACAGAAGGTGTAACACCTGTCCCTTTACCTCTTCTATGTTCACCATCCAAAGTCCCAAACACTCATTCCAGGTTAAGCAGCGTTTCACTTGCACCTCTTTCAATTTGGTCTATTGCATTCGCTGCTCCCAATGTGGTCTCCTCTATATCGGAGAGACCAAGCGTAGACTGGGTGCTCGCTTTGCTGAGCACCTTCGGTCTGTGCGCAATCAGGACCCTGACCTTCCGGTTGCTTGCCATTTTAACACACGATCCTGCTCCCATGCCCACATGTCTGTCCTTGGCTTGCTGCAATGTTCCAGTGAAGCTCAACGCAAACTGGAGAAACAGCATCTCATCTTCCGGCTCGGCACTTTACAGCCTTCCGGTCTCAACATCGAATTCAACAACTTCAGATGATTTGCTCCGCCCCACCTCCACCCCCTTTGTTTTCATTTTATTTAATTTTTAACTGTTCTCTACCTTTTATTTCTTTGTTGTCTTTCTTTTTTCCTCCCCACTCTTTCCCCCATTTTGTCCCCCCTTTCCTTATCCTTTTTCCACCTTTGCTTCCCCTTTCCCCCTTTTTCTCAGTTTTACTTCCCTCTTCCCACTTCTTCATCTGTCACAGTTTACCCTCTGATTTCAGCTTCTCTGCCGTTTGTCCATTCACAGCCTTTATTCTCTCTGTGGACAGCCATTAGCAGCCTTTTCTCCTGGTTTCTGTGGCTATGGCTCATCTTTCATTCCCTCACCCTGCAGCATAAATATCTCCCACTTTCTATGCCTTTTAGCTTTGACAAAGGGTCATCTGGGCTCGAAACATCAGCTCTTTTCTCTCCTTACAGATGCTGCCAGACCGGCTGAGATTTTTCTGCATTTTCTTTTTTTCTCTTTTGGGTTCAGATTCCGGCATCTGTGGTAATTTGCTTTTATCTATAATTAAGAAAGCCCACCAATGCCAGCACTTTCTCAGAAGACTAGGGAAATTTGTCTGCGACGACTCTCATCAATTTTTACAGATGCACCATAGAAAGCATTCTTTCTGGTTGTATCACAGCTTGGTATGGCTCCTGCTCTGCCCAAGACCACAATATACTACAAAGGTTTGTGAACAAAGTCCAGTCCATCAGTCAAACCATTCTCCCATCCATTGACTCCATCTATAATTCCCGCTGCCTCAGGAAAACAGCCAGCATAATCAAGGACCCCACATGCACCCCGGACATTCTCTGTTCCAACTTCTTCCATCGGGAAAAAGGATACAAAAGTCTGAGATCATGTACCAACCGACTCAAGAACAGCTCCTTGACCAAATTTGTCTGATTTCAAGAAGAAATTAGATATTGCTCTTGGAGCTAAAGGGATCAAGAGATGTGGGGGGAAGTGGTATTAAATTCCATGATCAGCCATGATCAAAATGAATGGCGGAGCAGGCTCGAAAGGCCGAATGGCCTACTCCTACTTCTAGTTTCTATGTTTCTACATTTCTTCCATTGTGCAATCAGACTTTTGAATGGACATACCTTATATTAAGTTGATCTTTCTCTACACCCTAGCTATGACTGTAACACTATATTCTGCACCGTCTCCTTTCCTTCTCCCCTATGTACTCTATGAACGGTATGCTTTGTCTTTTTAGCACACAAGAAACAATACTTTTCACTGTATACCAATACATGTGACTGTAATAAATCAAATCAAATCAAATAATAATAAGTTTTGATTCCTGGCTTTGCCAGATTAACACATTTCCAGAGCAAATTGAAGGTTTTAGTTCTTATTGTGCTGGGAGAAGCTGGTACAAACAACTCTTTTGCAATTCTATTTGCTTGTACAAAGTGTTGCAGGGCAATATCAAGGATCATGCCTTTTATATTTTAATTCATGTGTCCGTTCATATTTTGTTTGATTTCAGTGTGACACATGCAGGGCTACATAGGGCAAGCCCAGAGAGCCAGGCCTCACCAGAAGGAAGGAAAGTGTTAACGCAGACAGCTAGAGGCCTGCTCTGCCAACAGATAACGATTAACGCAAGCTATCAACTTCTAACAATAGTAACGCGCAGGAGATCGTTCCGAGCTATCACAACAATGGGAGAACCAGCATTAAGACAGCCAGGCTCCATACAGTCTAGAGAGGGCATAGTCTTCTGGAAAACATAGCAGAGGGAGGGAGCGATTAACACATCGTTGTAGATTGGTTGGGCAAACACAACGCTTTGCCATTATAATCGGGGAAACGGGAGATGTCTGGAGAAATGATTGGCAATGATGTACTGAATAATGTATTTTGCATGATGAGATTAGAAGAACCATCTTGTATCCAAGTCGAGGAATTAATATGATCATGTAAAACTTTGCGACGAGGAAAAGTATAATAGCCTGTACGGATCTATGATGGACAGAGAGAACTGCAAGCAACCTGGGATTTCAGGCTCAAGTTCACCTCTCTCTCATGCGTGTGGAATAAAAACTTTTCTTGAAATTCGACACGGTCTCCAAACCTCGACTCATTTAATTTCCCACAAAAATATTGAAGACTCTCCACATAGGAACTCCATGATTCACTTCCTTCATTAAAAGGCCCGATGGATCCTAATTCTACACAGAAAGAAAATACTTAGTTTGCACACAGAGATTCAAATTAACACAGAACAAGTTTAATTAAAAGAGATGTTCTCTGCTCTACACAACATACAAACTGAAAGTGCCTCACTAACTTGATTGAGTTTTTTCGTGGAAGTGACGAAGATGACAGATGAGGGAAAGGCAGTGGATGTTGTCTACATGGACTTCAGTAAAGCCTTTGACAAGGTACCTCATGGTAGACTGGCATGAAAGGTGAAGTCACATGGGGGTCAGAGGATTGCTGGCAAGATGGATACAGAACTGGCTTGGCCGTAGAACTGCTCACTCACTGCCCACTCACCTGAAGAAGGGGCTTGGAGCTCCGAAAGCTTGTGTGGCTTTTGCTACCAAATAAACCTGTTGGACTTTAACCTGGTGTTGTTAAACTTCTTACTGTGTTGGCCGTAGAAGACAGAGGGTAGCAGTAGAAGGGTGCTTTTTTGAATGGTAGGCTGTGACTAGTGGTGTTCCATAGGGATCAGTTCTGGAACCTTTGTTGTTTGTGGTATATATAAATGATTCGGAGGAAAATGTAGCTGGTCTGATTAATAAATTCACAGATGACACAAAAATTGATGAAGTTGCGAATAGTGAAAAGGATTGTCAGAGGATATAGACCGGTTGGAGACTTGAGCGGAGAAATGACAGATGAAATTTAATCCGGACAAGTGTGAGAAAATGCATTTTGGAAGATCCAATGCATGTAAGAATTATACAGTAAATGGTAGTACCCTTAGGAGTATTGACAGGCAGAGAGATCTGGACGTACACGTCCACCGATCACTGAAAGTGACAACGCAGGTGGATAAGGAAAGTTTAGAGGAGATGTGCGAGGCAAGTTTTTTATACAGAGGGTGGTGAATGTCTGAAATGCGCAGCCCGGGGAGGGGATGGGGGCAGGTACGATAGCGGCATTTAAGGGGCAACTAGACGAATACATGAATAGGATGGGAATGGAAGGATACGGACTCTGTAAGTGCATACGGTTTTAGTTTAGGCAGGCAGCATGATCAGCGCAGGCTTGGAGGGCCGAAGGGCCTGTTCCTGCGCTGAACTATTCTTTGTAAAACAGCAGCCTGTGTAAACACCCTAATGACATCACCATCAAATCATGTGATCAGCTCTGAAAGCAATCTGCAACCCTTTGAAATATATCACAAATTGTTATATATTTAAAAGAGTTGCAATTGTTATGCCCGGGTGAGGAGGGATGAACCGAGTCATTTTCTTTATTCAACCCTCTCTGCTGTTTGCAACAGGATTGATCTGAAATGGCTTGCCTCCCTTCACAGATACTTTTTCCCAGTCCCAATAGTTATGTTTTTAAAAGGAACTAATTTAACCAAGCTTTTTTGAGTTAAAAATAGAGTGAGTTTATTAGCAATGAAAGACAACACAATGGTTAAATGCATGCATATACATTCATACAGATTACGAGTGAGAATTGAATCCAAATTAAGTAAGTTAAAAGGTATATGGAACGGTCCTTGGTTCATGAAGAGTAGATGATTCCGCATTGCTGCCATTGCAATTCGAGATTCCAGCAGAGTCGACCCCAACAGGCGATGAGTCAGTTTTTAAATTCTAGTGTTCTGCAGTTTGACTGAAGCTTTCCTTTTTGCCTTTCAGATGTGGCCTTTGCTGGTATGGCTTTCTTCAACAATCAGAGAGAAATATAGAAAAACCTGCGTAAGCTTTTGCAGGGGTGCTGCTGCTGGCTGGCTTCTTCCCTGGTGGCACGCACACACATTCTGACACTCCAACACTGGTTCCTGTATACACACATACACAGGGCAGCTTTTTAGCTGGCTTTTATTCCTGCCTTTGTATATTCCTGCAAAGTGGAGTCCTCAAATCCATCTGGACATTGCTCACAGGATATTTCTCGATGAAATGATACTCATCTTCAGTGATGTCCCATTGTCTCCACCAGAGGTGGCAATTAGTTTCAGGGAGCTTTAGAAGTATCTTTGTCTGGAAACAGGGTGTTTTTCCATTTTCTCTCTGAGTATCAACCATCAGCGATTCAGCCAGTGACATCACACCCTCAGCCATGTTTGGCTTGTGCATCCATTGAAGAAAAATGAATAGGTCTGATTCAAAGTTCAATATTTCCGGTTGTAATTCTATATTTTTCCTTCATGGTTCTGACAACTGAAAGACTTCACCAAGATTCCTTCAACAGCACATTCCCAACCCAACGACTGCTACCATCTAGATTGACGTGGAGAAGCCGGCGTTGGACTGGGATAAGCACAGTAAGAAGTCTTACAACACCAGGTTAAAGTCCAACAGGTTTATTTGGTAGCACAAGCCACAAGCTTTCAGAGCGCAGCTCTTTCATCAGGTGAATGGGAGTTGTGTTCATAAACGGGGCATATAAACACACAAACTCAATTTACAAGATAATGGTTGGAATGCGAGTCTTTACAGGTAATCAAGTCTTAAGGGTACAGTCTATACCCAAAGAGAACCAGTTGGGTCTCTTTGGTCAACTCTACTAGTTACATCCTCAAAGAATTCCAATAGATTCGTCAAGCATGATTTCCCTTTTGTAAATCCATGCTGACTTTGTCTGATTATACCACTGCCTTCCAAATGCTGAGTTATGAAATCCATGATAATAGACTCCAGCAACTTTCCCAGTAACGATGTGAGGTTCACTGGTCTATAATTCCCTGTTTTCTCTCTACCTCCCTTTTTGAATTGCGGGCCTACATTAGCTACCCTCCAATCTGTAGGAACTATTCCAGAGTCCAAAGAATTTTGAAAAGTAACCACCAATGGATCTAGTACTTCCAGGGCCACCTCCTTAAGTACCCTGGGATGAAGATTCTCAGGACCTGGAGATTTATCCACCTTCAATCCCATCAATTTCCCCAAAACCATTTCTCTACTAATGCTGATTTCTTTCAGCTCCTCACTAAAACATGTTTCTCTCAGAACTTCTGGCACATTATTCATGTCTTCCACCGTTCAGCTTGCAAGGCACCAGCATGGGCTTCCTGTCACTTGCCACTTTCATTTACCACTTTACTTTGACTCTGACCTTTCTATCCTCGGCTTGTTCCAGTGAAGCAATGGAAGCTTGAGGAACAACACCTCCTCTTTTAACTCCGTGCTCCACAGCCCTGTGTACTCAACATTGAGTTCAAAGCATCAGTACTTCTGCTCCATCTTGTCCTCTGGGTTTTGCTGCCATTCGGCCTTGTTTCATTTAATTTATTATCACTTCCTGTTGTATTCGGATCGCTGTTACGTAGCCATTCATGCCTCATCTGGATGCATTGTTTGTTTCTTCACTATACTCCCTTTGACCTTTGTACCATGAAACCTTTTGCTATTGAATCTCTCCTGCCTTCCACCCTATCTTTCCTTTTGTTGTTCCTGCCCTTCCCCCCCTTCAATGGGTTAATAATCAATTCAGTTTGTCTCTTTCTTCAGTTCATCCGACAAACATACTCCCTTCTCTAGACTTGGTGCAGAAAGCAAGCATGTTCTTAATACAATTAATGTTACCAGAGAGGCAGTGCTGGGTAGACTAATGGGACTGAAGGTGGACAAGTCCCCGGGTCCGGATGGAATGCATCCCAGGGTATTGAAAGAAATGTCAGAGGTAATAGTGGATGCGTTAGTGATTATTTATCAAAACTCGTTGCATTCTGGGGTAGTGCCGGTTGATTGGAAAACGGCTAATGTTACGCCGCTGTTTAAAAAAGGAAGGAGACAAAAGGCGGTTAACTATAGGCCGGTCAGCTTAACGTCTGTAGTAGGGAAAATGCTGGAATCCATTATTAAAGAGGAGATAGCAGGGCATCTGGATAGAAATGGTTCGATCAATCAGACGCAGCATGGATTCATGAGGGGAAAGTCGTGCTTGACGAACATGTTGAATTTTTATGAAGATGCGACTAGGGCGGTTGATGGAGGAGAACCGGTGGATGCGGTGTTTTTGGATTTCCAAAAGGCGTTTGATAAGGTGCCCCATAAAAGGCTGCTGAAGAAGATTAGGGCACACGGAGTTGGGGGTAGTGTGTTAAAGTGGATTGGGGACTGGCTATCCGACAGGAAGCAAAGAGTCGGAATTAATGGGTGTTTTTCCGGTTGGAGGAAGGTAACTAGTGGCGTGCCGCAGGGATCGGTACTCGGGCCGCAACTGTTTACCATTTATATAGATGATCTGGAGGAGGAGACGGAGTGTAGGGTAACGAAGTTTGCAGACGACACAAAGATAAGTGGAAAAGTGAATCGTGTGGAGGACGGAGAAGATCTGCAGAGAGATTTGGACAGGCTGAGTGAGTGGGCGAGGATATGGCAAATGGAGTATAACGTTGATAAATGCGAGGTTATACACTTTGGAGGAAATAATAACAAATGGGATTACTATCTCAATGGAAACAAATTAAAACATGCTACCGTGCAAAGGGACCTGGGGGTCCTTGTGCATGAGACGCAAAAGCCCAGTCTGCAGGTACAACAGGTGATCAAGAAGGCAAATGGGATGTTGGCCTATATCGCGAGGGGGATAGAATATAAAAGCAGGGATGTCTTGATGCACCTGTACAGGGCATTGGTGAGGCCGCAGCTGGAATACTGTGTGCAGTATTGGTCCCCTTATATGAGGAAGGATATATTGGCATTGGAGGGAGTGCAGAGAAGGTTCACCAGGTTGATACTGGAGATGAGGGGTTTGGATTATGAGGAGAGGCTGAGGAGATTGGGTTTGTACTCGTTGGAGTTTAGAAGGATGAGGGGGGATCTTATGGAGACTTATAAGATAATGCGGGGGCTGGATAGGGTGGAGGCAGAGAGATTCTTTCCACTTAGTAAGGAAGTTAAAACCAGAGGACACAGCCTCAAAATAAAGGGGGGTCGGTTTAAGACAGAGTTGAGGAGGAACTTCTTCTCCCAGAGGGTGGTGAATCTCTGGAATTCTCTGCCCACTGAGGTGGTGGAGGCTACCTCGCTGAATATGTTTAAAGCGCGGATGGATGGATTCCTGATCGGTAAGGGAATTAAGGGTTATGGGGATCAGGCGGGTAAGTGGTACTGATCCACGTCAGATCAGCCATGATCTTATTGAATGGCGGGGCAGGCTCGAGGGGCTAGATGGCCTACTCCTGCTCCTATTTCTTATGTTCTTATGTTCACATGGTGCTGGATTTTCAGTTTTTTAATGTCTGCTGTCCCTTGAATGTTGGATCAAATTTCTGAGACCTCCCAGTCCTGGAACTTTCAGCACGTCTCTGGAGAGAGAGAGAGACAGAGACACTGCCTTCTTCCACCAGTTTCTAGCAGAAACAGAAAATGAAACTAACCATGGACCTTTCTCTGAAGCATAGCTATCCCTAACCACATGACATAAACTGTGAATCAATGTCGAATCAAGCTCCACTCTGCAATTCCCAAAGGACCATAAAACCCCAGGACACTGCATTAGTCCAGATTAAAATCAGCATGGTGTCCATTATATTGATCCAGTAACAATTAGAGGACACCGGTTACGGACATTGTGGCACCAGTAAATGGCTAGGAGCTGTTTGGAAAACCAACAAAGAAATGTGATTAAATTATATTTATAAAGGCACAGTATCATCCCAGTGACCAAATTGGAATATCCTCCTCCACATTTCTGTTGGCTGACATGGAACTGCAGTGCCACTGAGCTCCTGCAGGTGGTAGCATTCAGCAAATGCCCTCAATAGCACCACCTGTGCGTCTTGACTGGCACAGCAGGAGAAAGTTGCACAAAATGAAATCGCATTGTCTGATCCTATTTATTTGGCGTTGGGCTCGAGGGAAAACTATTGTCTTCTCCATTCACAATCTTAAAGGACTCTGGAAGAAATGTCAATAGATATCAAAGGAGTGAATCACTGCAGGGCTTAACACAGCCAGTCAGTTAAGATTTTAAAAATTCATTCATGGGACATGGGTGTCGCTGGCTGGCCAGCATTTATTGCCCATCCCTAGTTGCCCGTGTAGGGCAGTTGAGAGTCAACCACATTGCTGTGGCTCTGGAGTCACATGTAGGCCAGACCAGGTAAGAACAGCAGATTTGCTTCCCTAAAGGATATTAGTGAACGAGATGGGTTTTTCCGACAATCGACAATGGTTTCATGGTCATCAGTAGATTCTTAATTCCAGATATTTTTTATTGAATTCAAATCCCACCATCTGCCCTGGTGGGATTCGAACCCGGGTCCCCAGAGCATTAGCTGAGTTTCTGGATTAATAGTCTAGCGATAATACCACTAGGCCATCACCTCCCCATAAAATGGAAAGGATAAAGGATTAAACGGCAATTTTGTTTTATTTCAAAAATATACTTTATCCATTAAAAAAACTCTCAAATAAGACATTGCAAACGACAGATCGAAAAGTTACAAACTGCAAAAAATGAATCATTTTTACCCTACAATACAGTGCTTATTTACAAAACATTACATTCATTACATTTCATTACTTAAAACTATGTACATCATCAGAGTTTATTGTGTGCTGTTATTTTTCAGGTTGGCACACAGTTACGCAGGCCGAGGGTATTCTGCAGTTACCCGGCCCTCGGTCTGCCTCGGTTGAGACGCTTTACACGGTGGCCTTTCCCCATTGTGCCTTTGCGGCGGCTGCCCCAAGCTTGAGCGCGTCCCTGAGCACGTAGTCCTGGACCTTGGAATGTGCCAGTCTGCAACACTCGGTCGAGGACAATTCTTTCAGCTGGAAGATCAGCAAGTTTTGGGCGGACCAAAGCGCGTCCTTCACCGAGTTGATGACCCTCCAGCAGCAGTTGATATTTGTCTCGGTGTGCGTCCCCAGAAACAGCCCGTAGAGCACAGAGTCCTGCGTCACCGAGCTGCTCGGGACGAACCGCGACAAATACCACTGCATCTCACTCCAGACCTTCTTTGCAAAGGCACATTCCACAAGGAGGTGTGCGACCGTCTCATCAGCCCCACAGCCGCTTCGAGGGCAGCGTGCGGTGAGGTTGAGACCTCGGGCGTGCATAAAGGATCTGACGGGGAGTGCCCTTCTCACCACCAGCCAAGCCAGGCCTTGGTGCTTGTTTGTGAGTTCTGGTGATGAGGCATTCTGCCAAATGACACTGACAGTCCGCTCAGGGAACCATCCGACAGGATCCGCCGTCTCCTTTTCTCTCAGGCCTCAAGGACATTACGTGCTGACCACTGCTTGATAGCCGTGTGGTCAAAGGTGTGTTTCCGGAAGAATTTCTCCACGAAGGACAGGTGCTGCGGTACGGTCCAACTACTTGGAGCGTTCCGCGGCAATGTGGCCAGACCCATCCTCCGCAACACTTGGGACAGGTAGAACCTCAAAACATAGTGGCACTTGTTGTTAGTGTACCGAGGATCTACACACTGCTTGATGCAGCCGCACACAAAGGTGGCCATCAGGATGAGGGCGGCGTTGGGAACGTTTTTCCCTCTGTTCTCTGGAGATTTGTGCATCGCCTCCCTCCGGACACGATCCATCTTTGATCTCCAGATAAATTTGAAGATGGCCCGGGTCACTGCTGCTGCGCAGGATTTGGGAAGAGGCCACACCTGCGCCATGTACAACAACACGGACAGGACCTCGCATCGGATCACAAGGTTTTTCCCCGTGATAGAGAGGGAGCGTTGCTCCCACAATCCCAATTTTTGTCTGGCTTTGGCGATGCGCTCCTCCCAGTTTTTGGCGCATGCCCCTGCCGCTCCGAACCATATCCCCAGCACCTTGAGGTAGTCTGCCCTGACGGTGAAGGGGACAAAGGATGTGTCAGGCCAGTTCCCAAAGAACATGGCCTCACTCTTATCCTGGTTGACTTTGGCCCCCGAGGCCAGCTCGAACTGCTCACAGACTCGAAGGAGCCTGCGAACAGACGAGGGGTCCAAGCAGAAAACAGCCACGTCATCCATGTAGAGGGAGGCTTTGACTTGCGTCCCTCCGCTGCCTGGGATTGTAACCCCTTTGATGCCTGGGTCGCTTCTGAGGGCCTCGGCAAAGGGTTCAATGCAACACACAAAAAGGACGGAGGAGAGAGGGCAGCCCTGCCTGACTCCAGACCTGATCTGAAACATATCTGATTCCCACCCATTGATTGAAACTGCGCTACTGATGTCTGTGTAGAGCAGTTGGATCCAATTGCAGATTCCCTCCCCAAAGCCCATTTTGGAGAGCACATCCATCATGTAGCTGTGCGATATTCTGTCAAACGCCTTCTCCTGGTCTAGACTGATGAGGCAGGTGTCCACCTGCCTGTCCTGCACGTAGGCGATCGTATCCCTGAGTAGCGCGAGGCTATCAGAGATCTTCCTGCCGGGTACAGCACAGGTTTGATCAGGATGGATCACTGACCCCAGAGCAGACTTGACCCGGTTGGCGATGACCTTGGCCAGAATTTTATAATCCACGTTCAATAGTGAAATGGGTCTCCAATTTCTAATTTTTTCCCTTTCCCCCTTCTGCTTGTAGATGAGGGTAATGATGCCTTTCCTCATGGATTCTGACATGCTGCCTTCCAGAAGCATACTCTCGTATACTTCCAGGAGGTCCGGGCCCGTCAAGTCCCATAACGCCGAGTAAAACTCAGCCGGTAAGCCGTCGCTACCGGGAGTTTTACCCTTCTGAAGGGACTCAACGGCCTTTGTCAGCTCATCCAGAGCTACCGGTCTGTCCAGGCTCTCCCGCTCGCCCTCGTCCAAGACTTGCGTGATAGACGACAGGAAAGACTGGGAGGCCGTGCTGTCTGTTGTCTTCAGGTCATACAGTCCGGCATAGAAGGATTTGCAAATCCTCAGAATGTCAGACTGCGATGACCTTACAGAACCATCTTCTTCCTTCAGGCTGCTGATCACAGAGGTTTCTCTGTGCACCTTCTGGAAGAAGAAGCGCGAGCACGCTTCGTCCTGCTCCACGGAGCGGACCCTGGACCGGAAGATGACCTTGGAGGCCTCCGAGGCAAAGAGCGAGGCTTGCTGGCTCTTCACCTCCCGGAGATCCTCCTTGACATCAACCCCCATCGACTGCAGTTGGAGTAGCTCCTGCATGCTTTTCTGGAGTCGGGACATTTCCCCCCGTCTCTCCCTGGCCTTCTGAACCCCTTTGCGGATAAAGAACCTCTTGATGTTGCCCTTGATGGTTTCCCACCAGAGCGACGGAGACTCAAAGAAGGGTTTCACGGTTCTCCAACCGTGGTAAACCCTTTTGAGTTCCTCTTGGTTCTCTGGGGTTAACAGTTCTACATTTAGTTTCCAGGACCCCCTGCCCACTTTCTGGTTTTCCTCCAGCTGACAGTCTGCCAGCAGGAGGCAGTGGTCAGAGAAGAACACCGGCTTGACGTCGGTGGACCTGACCGTGAGTGCGCGGGATGCAAACATGAAGTCGATCCTGGAGCGGACAGACCCGTCTGGCCGCGACCACGTGTATCTACGCTGCCCTCCGTCTGCTGGGTTGCTGAAGACGTCGAACAGCTTGGCATCTTTGACTGTTTCCAGCAGGGCTCTGGACGTAGCGTCCAGTTTGCTTTCAGCTATTACAGCCGTGAAATGGGCAGCTGGTGAGCTGGTGGTTGGGAATCAGGGGAGCACAACGCAAGGGTCTCATCCCCAAGGTGAGCCTGGCAGAGGGGGAGAAGCCTGACTGCCCGAACCAGGCCCAAGCAACTCCAATATGCAGAGTAGCGTCCTGGTCTGGTTTGGTGAGGCCGCCTCTTGTCAGCAATGGTCGCCCTGAGGTTGCTGTGATGATGATTCTGCTTGGCAATGCCGATTGAGTGGAACAATAGTATAAAGGCAGCAGAATCAGTCACCCACACGGTATTCAAACTACAACACACACAGATTCAAGATTGTGATGACAACCTTTTCCGATAGCAGTTCAGTGCGGGATTAAGGTCTTGTTCACAAATCTGCTGTTCACGCTCTTTTTATTAATATCCAACTCCTTATCATTCTGCTGTGAATAAACATTCTCACATCAGCCAAAGCCTATTGGTTCCACCCTGTTTAACTTAATCCAGCATTTCTCTTTGGTGGACCACTCCATATGCCTGCATTTTGGTGTGATTTCCCTTCCCTGATAACAGTTGACAAACCTAAGGCCATCCAAGGCCATCTAACAGTGTAGCCGGCCCTTCAGCAAAGTAAAAGTAAAAGTAAAGTTTATTCATTAGTCACAAGTAGGCTTACATTAGCACTGCAATATTACTGCAAAGTTACTGTGAAAATCCCCTAGTCGCCACGCTCCGGCGACTGTTCGGGTGCACTGAGGGAAAATTTAGCATGGCCAATGGATTGTGGGAGGAAGCCGGAGCACCCGGAGGAAACCCATGCAGACACAGGGAGAATGTGCAAAATCTGCACAGGCAGTGACCCAAGCCGGGAATCGAACCCGGGTCCCTGGTGCTGTGAGGCAACAGCGCTAACCGCTGTGCAAAAGGAAGAAAGAGTTACTGCATAAAAATAGAAGGTTGTTTGTGATGGGACAATTTTCAGCAACTGACCAAACTCTGCCTCCCAGCATTCCACTGGACATTGAGAACCTGCCATACACACACACACACTGAGGCGACCTTTCTGATATACTGGTCAAGAGACAAACAAAGCCTTCAGGCCACACAGTGGGCATGAATCTGCAAGCTGTAGTGCTGTAACAAATACTTACAGATTTTGAATTATTGTGTAAGGATGTTATGCTTCAGTTAGTAAGAGTTTTAATAACACCAGGTTAAAGTCCAACAGGTTTATTTGGTAGCAAATGCCATTAGCTTTCGGAGCGCTGTTCCTTCGTCAGATGGAGTGGATATCAGTTTCGTCAGATGGAGTGGATATCCACTCCATCTGACGAAGGAGCAGTGCTCCGAAAGCTAATGGCATTTGCTACCAAATAAACCTATTGGACTTTAACCTGGTGTTATTAAAACTCTTACTATGTTTATCTCAGTCCAACGCCGGCATCTCCACATCATGCTTCAGTTATACAGGACATTGGTGAGACCATAAAACCATAGAACCATAGAACATTACAGCACAGAAACAGGCCTTTTGGCCCTTCTTGGCTGTGCCGAACCATTTTTGTGCCTAGTCCCACTGACCTGCACCTGGACCATATCCCTCCATGCCCCTCTCATCCATGTACCTGTCCAAGTTTTTCTTAAATGTTAAAAGTGAGCCCGCATTCACCACCTCATCTGGCAGCTCATTCCAAACTCCCACCACTTTCTGTGTGAAGAAGCCCCGCTTAATATTCCCTTTAAACTTTCCCCCCCTTACCCTTAATCCATGTCCTCTAGTTATTTTCTCCCCTAGCCTCAGTGGAAAAAGCCTGCTTGCATTCACTCTATCTATACCCATCATAATTTTAAACACCTCTATCAAATCTCCCCTCATTCTTCTACGCTCCAGGGAATAAAGTCCTAACCTATTCAACCTTTCTCTGTAACTCAGTTTCTCAAGTCCCGGCAACATCCTTGTAAACCTTCTCTGCACTCTTTCAACCTTATTAATATCCTTCCTGTAATTAGGTGACCAAAACTGCACACAATACTCTAAATTCGGCCTCACCAATGTCTTATACAACCTCACCATAACATTCCAACTCCTATACTCAATACTTTGATTTATAAAGGCCAGTGTACCAAAAGCACTCTTTACGACCCTATCTACCTGTGACGCCACTTTTAGGGAATTATATATCTGTATTCCCAGATCCCTCTGTTCTACTGCACTCTTCAGCATCCTACCATTTACCTTGTATGTTCTACCTTAGTTTGTCCTTCCCAAGTGCAATACCTCACACTTGTCTGCATTAAACTGCATCTGCCATTTTTCAGTCCATTTTTCTAGCTGGTCCAAATCCCTCGGCAACCTTTGAAAACCTTCCTCACTGTCCACTACACCTCCAATCTTTGTATCATCAGCAAAGTTGCTGATCCAATTTACCTCATTATCTTCCAGATCATTGATGACAAACAGCAATGGACCCAGCACTGATCCCTGTGGCACACCACTAGTCACAGGCCTCCACTCAGAGAAGCAATCCTCCACCACCATTCTCTGGCTTCTTCCATTGATGTGGAGATGCCGGCGTTGGACTGGGGTAAATACAGTAAGAGTTTTAACAACACCAGGTTAAAGTCCAACAGGTTTATTTGGTAGCAAATGCCATTAGCTTTCGGAGCACTGCCCCTTCATCAGATGGAGTGGAAATCTGCTCTCAAACAGGGCGCAGAGACACAAAATCAAGTTACAGAATACTGATTAGAATGCGAATCTCTACAGCCAACCAGGTCTTAATGATACAGACAATGTGAGTGGAGGGAGCATTAAGCACAGGTTAAAGAGATGTGTATTGTCTCCAGACAATGTCCTGGAGACAATACACATCTCTTTAACCTGTGCTTAATGCTCCCTCCACTCACATTATCTGTATCTTTAAGATCTGGTTGGCTGTAGAGATTCGCATTCTAATCAGTATTCTGTAACTTGATTTTGTGTCTCTGTGCCCTGTTTGAGAGCAGATTTTCACTCCATCTGGTGAAGGGGCAGCGCTCCGAAAGCCAGTGGCATTTGCTACCAAATAAACCTGTTGGACTTTAACCTGGTGTTGTTAAAACTCTTATTGTGTTCTTCCATTGAGCCAATGTCTAATCCAATTTACTACCTCTCCATATATACCTCGGGACTGACTAACCTCCCATGCGGGACCTTGTCAAAGGCCTTGCTGAAGTCCATGTAGACAGCATCCACTGCCTTCCCTTCATCCACTTTCCTGGTAACCTCCTCGAAAAACTCTAATAGATTGGTTAAACATGACCTACCACGCACAAAGCCATGTTGACTCTCCCTAATAAGTCCCTCTCTATCCAAATATTTGTAGATCCTATCTCTTAATACTCCTTCCAATAATTTACCTACAACTGACGTCAAACCTACCGGCCTATAATTTCCCGCATTACTTTTTGAGCCTTTTTTAAACAACGGAACACCATGAGCTATCCTCCAATCATCCGGCACCTCACCCGTGGATACCGACATTTTAAATATATCTGCCAGGGCCCCTGCAATTTCAACACTAGTCTCCATCAAGGTCCGAGGGAATACCTGTCCGGTCCTGGGGATTTATCTACTCTGATTTGCCTCAAGACAGCAAGCACCTCCTCCCCTTTAATCTGTATAGGTTCCATGACCTCCCTACTTGTTTGCCTTATTTCATAGAAACATAGAAAAACTACAGCACAAAACAGGCCCTTCGGCCCCACAAGTTGTGCCAAACATATCCCTACCTTTTAGGCCTACCTATAACCCTCCATCCTATTAAGTCCCATATACTCATCCAGGAATCTCTTAAAAGACCCTATTGAGTTTGCCTCCACCACCACTGACGGCAGCCGATTCCACTCGCCCACCACCCTCTGTGTGAAAAACTTCCCCCTAACATTTCCCCTGTACCTACCCCCCAGCACCTTAAACCTGTGTCCTCTCGTAGCAGACATTTCCACCCTGGGAAAAAACCTCTGAGAGTCCACCCAATCTATGCCTCTTAACATCTTATATACCTCTATTAGGTCTCCTCTCATCCTACGTCTCTCCAAGGAGAAAAGACCAAGCTCCCTCAGCCTATCCTCATAAGGCATGCCACTCAATCCAGGCAACATCCTTGTAAATCGCCTCTGCACCCTTTCAATCTTTTCCACATCCTTCCTGTAATGAGGCGACCAGAACTGAGCACAGTACTCCAAGTGGGGTCTGACGAGGGTCTTATATAGCTGCATCGTTATCCCCGGACTCCTAAACTCAATCCCTCGATTGATAAAGGCCAGCACACCATACGCCTTCTTAACCACCTTCTCCACCTGCGGGGCCGATTTTAGAGTCCTATGAACCAGACCCCAAGGTCCTTCTGATCCTCTACAGTACTAAGAGTCTTTCCGTTTATATTGTACTCCTTCATCCCATTTGACCTGCCAAAATGGACCACTACGCATTTATCTGGGTTGAAGTCCATCTGCCACTTCTCTGCCCAGTCTTGCATCCTATCTATGTCCCTCTGTAACTTCTGACATCCCTCCAGACTATCCACAAACCCACCAACCTTTGTGTCGTTGGCAAACTTACCAACCCATCCCTCCACTTCCTCATCCAGGTCATTTATGAAAATGACAAACAGCAAGGGTCCCAGAACAGATCCCTGGGGCACACCACTGGTGACCGACCTCCATTTAGAAAAAGACCCATCTATACCCACTCTCTGCCTCCTTTGGGCAAGCCAGTTCTGGATCCACAGGGCAGCAGCCCCTTGGATCCCATGCCCTCTCACTGGCATATAGCACTTATATTTCCATAGACTCTATGCCAGTTTCCTTAGTAAATATGGATGCAAAAAACCCATTTAATATCTCCCCCATTTCTTTTGGTTCCATACATAGCCGACAACTCTATTCTTCAAGAGGACCAATTTTTTCCCTTACTATCCTTTTGCTCTTAATATACCTGTAGAAGCTCTTAGGATTATCCTTCACCTTGTCTGCCAAAGCAACCTCGTGTCTTCTTTTAGCCCTCCTGATTTCTTTCTTAAGTAGTTTCTTGCACTTTTTATACTCTTCAAGCATCTTATTTGCTCCCTGTTGCCTATACATGTCATACATCTCTCTCTTGTGCGCTACACAGACAAAGCATACTGTTCATAAAGACGGAAAGGAGGGGGCACAGAATGTGGTGTTCCAGTCATAGCTAGGGTGTAGAGAAAGATCAGCTTAATATATGGTAGGTCCATTCAAAAGCCTGATGGCAGCAGAGAACAAACTGTTCTTGAGTCGGTTAGTATGTGACCTCAGACTTTTGTATCTTTTTCTTGACAGAAGAAGGTGGAAGAGAGAATGTCCAGGGTGCGTGGGGTCCTTCATTATGCTGGCTGCTTTGCCGAGGCAGCGGGAAGTGTAGACAGTGTCAATGGATGGGAGGCTGGTTTGCGTGATCACTGAGCGAAATCATATCCCTTTGTAGTTCCTTGCGGTCTTGGGCAGAGCAGGAGCCATACCAAGTTGTGACACAACCAGAAAGAATGCTTTCTATGGTGCATCTGTAAACGTTGGTGAGAGCCGTAGCAGACGTGCCAAATTTCCTTAGTCTTCTGAGAAAGTTGGTGGGCTGGGATCTAAATATCCAAGGATATGTGTCCTATTGAGAGGACAGGGGCAAAGGGGACGGGGTTGCTTGTTAGTAAGGAATGAAATTAAATTGATCGCAAGAAGTGATATGGGATCAGATGGCATAGAATCTCTGTGGATCGAGTTGAGGAATCGCAAAGGTAAAAAGACCCTGATGGGAGTTGTGTACAGGTCCCCTAGCAGTAATCAGGATGTGGGGCAGAAAATAAATCACAAGATAGAAAAGGCAAATAAAAAAGGCAATATTACAATAATCATGGGGGACTTCAATATGCAGGTAGACTGGGAAAATCAGGTAGGTGGTGGATCCCAAGAAAATAAATTTATGGAATGTCTAAGAGATGGGTTTTTGGAGCAGCTTGTGACAGAGCCTATGAGGGAACAGGCAATTCTGGATTTGGCCATTTGTAATGAGGCAGACTTGATTCGGGAACTTCAGGTGAAGGAACCCTTAGGGAGCAGTGACCACAATATGACAGAATTTGCCCTGCAGTTTGAGAGGGAGAAGCTGGAATCAGATGTAACGGTATTACAATTAAATAAAGGTAACTACAAAGACATGAGGGAGGAGCTGGCCAGAGTTGATTGGAAAGGGAGCCCTAGGAGGGAAGACAGTGGAACAGCAATGGCAGGAGTTTTTGAGAGTTATTCGGGAGGCACAACAGAAATTCACCCCAAGGAGGAGGAAACAGGGGAGGACGAGGCATCCATGGCTGACGAGGGAAGTCAAGGACAGCATAAAAGCAAAAGAAAGGCATACAAAGTGGCGAGGATTAGTGGGAAGCCAGAGGATTGGGAAGCCTTTAAAAGCGAGCAGAGGACAACTAAAAAAGCAATAAGGGGGAGAAGATGAAATATGAATGTAAGCTCGCTAGTACAATAAAAGACAATAGGAAGAGTTTTTTCAATATATGAAAGGTAAGAGAAAGGCAAAAATAGCCATTGGACCACTGGAAAATGAGGCTGGAGAAGTAATAATAGGAAACAAAGCAATGGCAGGGGAACTGAATAGTTACTTTGCATCAGTCTTTATGGTGGATGACACCAGTGGGATGCCAGAGCTCCAGGAGAGTCAGGAGGCACAGGTGAGTGTAGTTGCTATCATTAAGGAGAAGGTTCTGGGGAAATTGAAAGGTCTGAAGGTGGATAAGTCACCTGGACCGGATGGAATGCACCCCAGAATTCTAAAAGAGATAGCTGAGGAAATTGTGGAGGCATTGGTGGTGATCTTTCAGGAATCACTGGAAACAGGAAGGGTCCCAGAGGATTGGAAAGTAGCTAATGTAACACCGCTGTTTAAGAAGGGAGGGAGGCAGCAGAGGGGAAATTATAGGCTGGTTAGCCTGACTTTGGTCATTGGCAAGATTTTAGAGTCCATTATTAAAGATGAGATCGCAGAGTACTTGGAAGTGCATGATAAAATAGGACTGAGTCAGCACGGCTTTGTCAAGGGGAGGTCATGTCTGACAAAACTGTTAGAGTTCTTTGAGGAGGTAACAAGGAAGTTAGATAAAGGAGAACCAGTGGACGTGATTTATTTAGATTTCCAGAAGGCCTTTGACAAGATGTCACATAGGAGACTGTAAAATAAGTTAAGTGCCCATGGTGTTAATGGTCAGATCCTGGCATGGATAGAGGATTGGCTGACTGGCAGAAGGCAGAGAGTGGGGATAAAAGGGTCTTTTTCAGGCTGGCAGCCAGTGACTAGTGGTGTGCCTCAGGGGTCGGTGCTGGGACCACAACTTTTCACAATATACATTAACGGTTTGGAGGAAGGAACTGAAGGCACTGTTGCTAAATTTGCAGATGATATAAAGTTATGTAGAGGGACAGGTAGTATTGAGGAAGCAAAGGGGCTGCAAAAGGACTTGGACAGGTTAGGAGAGTGGACAAAGAAGTGGCAGTTGGAATCCAATGTGGAAAAGTGTGAGGTTATGTACTTTGGAAGGAGGAATAGAGGCATAGACTATTTTCTAAATGGGAAAATGCTTAGGAAACCAGGAATACAAAGGGACTTGGGAGTTCTTGTTCAAGATTCTCTTAAGGTTAACGTGCAGGTTCAGTTGGCAGTTAGGAAGGCAAATGCAATGTTAGCATTCATGTTGAGAGGGCGAGAATACTTGTAGCAAGGATGTCCTTCTGAGGCTGTATAAGGCTCTGGTCAGACCCCATTTGGAATATTGTGACCAGTTTTGGGCCCCATACTCAAAGAACAAAGAACAATACAGCACAGGAACAGGCCCTTCGGCCCTCCAAGCCCGCGCCGCTCCCCGGTCCAGGATTGAATCCTGAATCCAGGATCCCCGCCCAATTTTCCAGCCTATCTACATACCAATATCCTATCCACCGAGCTGTCCCTCACAGCTACGATGCTTTGTTCATTACAACCTATTAACTCACCCCCACCCCCCCATTCCAGACCATGTGATCTCCAGGGAGAGGCGAAAACCCAGAGTGAAAAACCCCAGGGCCAATATGGGGAAAAAAAATCTGGGAAATTCCTCTCCGACCCCCTGAGGCGATCGAAACGAGTCCAGGAGATCACAATGGCCCTGATCGGAAAATGCTTCCCAACCCTAGTCATTTCCACTTCCACGAACACCATATGAATTCCCTGCCCCTGAGACAGGTTCCCAACTATCCGCAGTCTCGCTCTGTACTGGCACCAGCAAGATGATCATAGAATGAAGCCTTGAAACGAGAAACAAGGAACAATTAGCCTGCGCCGCTCCCTGGTCCAAACTAGACCACTCTTTTGTATCCCTCCATTCCCACTCCGTTCATATAGCTGTCTAGATAAGTCTTAAATGTTCCCAGTGTGTCCGCCTCCACCACCTTGCCCGGCAACACATTCCAGGCCCCCACGACCCTCTGTGTGAAATATGTCCTTCTGATATCAGTGTTAAACCTCCCCCCCTTCACCTTGAACCTATGACCCCTCGTGAACGTCACCACCGACCCGGGGAAAAGCTTCCCACCGTTCACCCTATCTATGCCTTTCATAATTTTATACACCTCTATTAAGTCTCCCCTCATCCTCCGTCTTTCCAAGGAGAACAACCCCAGTTTCCCCAATCTCTCCTCATAACCAAGCCCCTCCATACCAGGTAACATCCTGGTAAACCTCCTCTGTACTCTCTCCAAAGCCTCCACGTCCTTCTGGTAGTGTGGCGACCAGAACTGGACGCAGTATTCCAAATGCGGCCGAACCAACGTTCTATACATCTGCAACATCAGACCCCAACTTTTATACTCTATGCCCCATCCTATAAAGGCAAGCATGCCATATGCCTTCTTCACCACCTTCTCCACCTGTGACGTCACCTTCAAAGATCTGTGGACTTGCACACCCAGGTCCCTCTGCGTCTCTACACCCTTTATGGTTCTTCCATTTATCGTGTAGCTCCTCCCTACATTATTCCCACCAAAATGCATCACTTCGCATTTATCAGGATTGAACTCCATCTGCCATTTCCTTGCCCAAATTTCCAGCCTATCTATATCCTTCTGTAGCCTCTGACAATGTTCCTCACTATCTGCAAGTCCTGCCAGTTTTGTGTCGTCTGCAAACTTACTGATCACCCCAGTTACTCCTTCTTCCAGATCATTTATATAAATCACAAACAGCAGAGATCCCAATACAGAGCCCTGCGGTACACCACTAGTCACAGGCCTCCAGCCGGAAAAAGACCCTTCCACTACCACCCTCTGTCTTCTATGACCAAGCCAGTTCTCCACCCATCTAGCCACCTCCCCCTTTATCCCATGGGATCCAACCTTTTTCACTAGCCTACCATGAGGGACTTTGTCAAACGCTTTACTAAAGTCCATATAGACAACATCCACGGCCCTTCCTTCGTCAACCATTTTGGTCACTTCTTCAAAAAACACCACCAGGTTAGTGAGGCATGACCTCCCTCTCACAAAACCATGTTGACTATCGTTAATGAGTTTATTCCTTTCTAAATGCGCATACATCCTATCTTTAAGAATCTTCTCCAACAACTTCCCCACCACGGACGTCAAGCTCACCAGCCTATAATTACCCGGGTTATCCTTCCTACCCTTCTTAAATAACGGGACCACATTGGCTATCCTCCAATCCTCTGGGACCTCACCTGTGTCCAGTGACGAGACAAAGATTTGCGTCAGAGGCCCAACGATTTCACCTCTCGTCTCCCTGAGCAGCCTTGGATAGATTCCATCTGGCCCTGGAAGGGGTCCAGAGCAGGTTCACAAGAATGATCCCTAGAATGAAGAGCTTGAATATATGAGGAACGGTTGAGGACACTGGGTCTGTACTCATTGGAATTTAAAAGGATGAGGGGAGATCTTATTGAAACTTACAGGATACTGCAAGGTCTGGATAGAGTGGATGTGGAGAGGATGTTTCCACTCGTAGGAAAAACCAGAACCAGAGGGTACAACCTCAAGCTAAAGGGACAATCCTTTAAAACAGAGTTGATGAGGAATTTCTTCAGCCGGAGAGTGGTGAACCTGTGGAACTCTTTGCCGCAGAAGGCTGTGGAGGCCAGGTCATTGAGTGTCTTTACGACAGAGATAGATAGGTTCTTGATTGATAAGGGGATTAGGGGTTATGGGGAAAAGACAGGAGAATGGGGATGAGAAAAATATCAGCCATGATGAATGGTGGAGCAGACTCGATGGGCCGAGTGGCCTAATTCTGCTCCCATGTCTTATGGTCTTATGGTTTTATGATCTTCTTAACTATAGCGCCAGCGTGGAGGGACCAAGGCAGGTTGTTGATGATCTTGACACCTAGAAACCTGAAACTCTCAACCAGCATTTAAATTCCGGATCTTCTTCATCAGCCATTTTCTCGTACTGCTGCGGTGCTTTTCCATTCATGTGACTGTTTCCGCAATCGTTCCCTGGCACGTAATCTCAGTTTCTTTGTGCACCTGCATTTCTGACCCTGCTGACAATTTCAATGTTTTTACCGCTTCAGTGAATTTTTCATCATCAAATCTTCCCTTCTTCAACTTCCCTGTGATGGCTGGGAATAGTCTCTTCAGATTCCTGAAGTTGTGCTGACCGACTCAAGAACAGCTCCTTCCCTGCTGCCACCAGACCTTTGAATGGGCCTACCATATGTTAAGCTGATCTTTCTCTACTATGACTAGCTATGACTCTACTAACGCTGTATTCTGCACCCTCTCCTTTCCTTCCCCCTATGTACTCTATGAACGGTATGTTTTGGCTGTATAGCACGTAAGAAACAATACTTTACATTGTATACCAATACATCTGACAATAATGAATCAAATCAAATCAAATCAAAGTTGTACAAGTTGGACGATCAGCCATGATCATGATAAATGGCAGAGCAGGCCTGAAGGGCCAAATGGCCTCCTCCTTTTCTTATCTTCTATGTTTCTATTAAGACATTGATAAGGCCACACTTGAATACTGTGTACAGTTCTGGTCACCCTATGATAGAAAGAATATTATTAAACTAGAAAGAGTGCAGAAAAGATTTACTAGCATGCTACCCGGACTTGATGGTTTGAGTTATAAGGAGAGGTTGGATAGACTGGGACTATTTTCCCTGGAGCGTAGGAGACTTAGTAGTGATCTTATAGAGGTCTATAAAATAATGAGAGGCATAGATTAGTTAGATAGTCAACATCTTTTTCCAAAGGTAGGGGAGTCTAAAACTAGAGGGCACAGGTTTAAGGTGAGAGGGGAGAGATACAAAAGGGTCCGGAGAGGCAATTTTTTCACACAGAGGGTGGTGAGCGTCTGGAACAAGCTGCCAGAGGTAGTAGTAGAGGCGGGTACAATTTTGTCTTTTAAAAAGCATTTAGATAGTTACATGGATACAATGGGTATAGAGGGATATGGGCCAAATGTGGGCAATTGGGACTAGCTTAGTGGTTAAAGAAGGAGCAGCATGGACAAGTTGGTCCGAAGGGCCTGTTTCCATGCTGTAAACCTTTATGTCTCTATGACTCTAGAGGGTGTGGTGTGTTTTTGGGTAATGGGAGATGATTTAAGGTGTAGGCATTGGCTATGTGACCCCTGGCTGATGTTGGAAGGTATATTCGTGATCCGACAAAAACAGTGCCCATTGCTGTCTTCCAGCAGAAGCAATTGGTGGAAATGCTTTGACTTCCTTGAAAAGCCCTACAAACAGCTTGTGGTCTGTGATCACAGTAAAGTGTCTCCTGTAAATGTATTGATGCAACTTCTTGATGCCAAAGATAACAATCGGCCTTCTTTCCCTATCTGGGAGTATCCCCTTATTGTGTCTGCCGGGGTTCTTGATACGTATCCAATGGATAATCTCTGACCCGTCATTCATTGTCTGGGATAACACAGTCCCAACCCCATATGGTGATTGATGTATCACATATAAACACTATCTACAGAGGAGTCGAAATGCTCGAATAAGCATGTTCACAGAATCATAGAATCCTGACAGTACAGAAGGAGGCCAGTCAGCCCATCGAGTCTGTACCGCCCACATCCCACCCAGACCCGAATCCCGTAACCCCACATATTTATCCCGCTAATCACCCTGACACTAGGGCAAATGTAGCATGGTCAATCCACCTGACCTGCTCATCTTTGGACTGTGGGAGGAAACCAGTGCACCCGGATGAAACCCACGCAGGCACAGAGAGAACGAGCAAACTCCACACAGACAGTGACCCAGGTTGGAATTGAACCCGGTCCCTGGCGCTGTGAGGCAGCAGTGCTAACCACTGTGCCACTGTACCGCCCCAACTGAAATGCCTGCTTAATTTGGTTAAAAGCCTTTCTGTAATGTTTTCCAACACTGTCTTTGGCGCTTCCTGAGCAGCACATGCAGCGATGCTCATAATGTCGACAGATTTGGGAGGAACCGCCTGTACTATCCCAAGGAAGGATCTGAGTTCTGAGGTGCTCTGAGGGACCGTGCCTCCTTAATCGTTTTCACATTGTCCTCCATTGGGTGTAACCCCTGAGCATAAACCTAGTGACCAAGCTATGCCACTTCACCTGTCCTCAATATCAGAACTTCAAGCATAACAGTGAGGTTGTTACAGTCGTGGGCGCTTGGGCGGGTGGGAGAGATTGTGGTCTGCAGGAGGAGTTGCGCTAACAGAAAGATCACCACTAGGTGGCAATGCTTACACACTTTACAGAACAGTAATTTAAAGGTATCACTGATTTGAATCAGTTGAGTGCAGATTGAGACTGGGATAGAGTTTAACAGGAACATGTCAATTAGATAGATGGTACATTGCCCTGACAGCGACTTAGGTGATCTCTCAGTGCGTCGACATATATTCAAGCACGGTATAATCTTTTCCAATTAAAGATTAAATCTTGTGTAAGTCCATTTCCTGCTGATTTCGATTTTGATGAGTACATATGCTTTGTCTTGTGAGATGCTTCGGAGAGTTAGGGAACTCAGTTTGCTACAGTCAGCATCGAGCACTGCTAGTCAAGGCCGTTATCTGAGTTTGGCGAATTGGGGTAGCCTAGAGATCACCTAATAGCGGAAGGGGGAGTGGAGGAAGAGGAATTAGTGAAACAAAACACATGGTAGAATTTCACCCGTGGCACGCACGCTCAGTGGGCAGATCCAGAAGTGGCCTCTTTTCCAGTTCTGCTTGCGATTTATGAGGAATCGCAATATTATGCTGGCTGGCCACTTAAACAAGCAAGGGTGAGTTCAGAGTGGGCACTGTCCAGTGTGGGGGACTGAGGAAGGATAGTTACATTGAAGCATCCGGGGTTTAGGGAGTTACAGGGCACGCATCAGCCCTTGCCTCTCAAGGTTAGAGAGAAGAATGTGAACCCCTGTGCCAATAAAAAAATCAGATGTCAAAGGGGTGGGGACAGCACAGTGGTTAGCACTGCTGCCTCACAGCGCCAGGGTTCGATTCCTGCCTTGGGTGACTGTCTGTGCGGAGTCTGCACGTTCTCCTCATGTCTGCATGGGTTTCCTCCAGGTGCTCCATGGTACATTGGTGAGCGCTCACGATGATGACGCAGAGAAAAACATTGCTGACCTCATGACGCAAGCAGGAGTTGAAGGAGAAGAAAACAAGGCTCCCTAGTAACCTGAAGAGGATGGTGGGAAACTTTTTCTTGACACCTATTCAGCTGATTTACTTCATTCAAGAGTTTGTGCTGTGCTAAAATGCGTTTTTTTATATTGAAAATATAAAAGAAACTTATAGTCCAAAGATATGCAGGTTAGGTGGATTGGCCATGCTAAATTGCCTCTTAGTGTCAAGGGGATGAGCGGGGTAAATCATAGAATCCAGTGCAGAAGGAGGCCATTCAGCCCATCGAGTCTGCATCAACCACAATCCCACCCAGGCCCTATCCCCATAATCCCATGCATTTACCCTGCTAATCCCCCTGACACTAAATGTCAATTTAGCGTGGCCAATCCACCTAACCCGCACATGTTTGGACTGTGGGAGGAAACCGGAGCACCCGGAGGGAAACTCACGCAGACACGGGGAGAACATGCAAACTCCACACAAACAGTGACCCAGCGAGGAATTGAACCCAGGTCCCTGGCGCTGTGAGGCAGCAGTGCTAACTAACCACTGTGCCGCCCATGGGGTTATGGGATTGTTGTTGGCGCAGACTCAATGGAGCGAATGACCTCCTTCTGCACTGTAGGGATTCTATGATTCTAATGTTCTCCAGCCTCTTGGGGGTGACTGGAGTTGGGGGGAGGGGGGGGTGGTGGCTGCATGGCACGGCGCTGGAGGTGGAGGGTTGAGTACTCAATGGTGCTCACCACTGACCTGCAGGAAAAATGTAGCCATAACAACAGGGAGAGGTAAGTCACTGGTGGTGAGGTGCCTAACCTGCTGATCCCCATTAGCTGGCAGCCCTGGAGCCCGGCTGCAAGTATGGAGGGAGATCGTCAGGTCACGGAGAGGCTGGTATCTCAGAGAAATGTAAGGGCCCAGCAGGCTGATTCGCAACAGGGTAAGGGTGAAATGGCGAATGGGTAACTCACCCCTCAGAACAACTTCAGTTTAAAGTTTATTTATTGGTGTCACAAGTAGGCTTACATTAACATTGCAATGAAGTTACTGTGAAAATCCCCTAGTCGCCACACTCCGGCGCCAGTTCAGGTACACTGAGGGAGAATTTAGCATGGCCAATCCACCTAACCAGCTCGTCTTTCGGACTGTGGGAGGAAACCGGAGCACCCGGAGAAAACCCACGCAGACACGGGGAGGACGTGCAGACTCCGCACAGACAGTAACTCAAGCCGGGAATTGAACCCGGGTCGCTGGTGCTGTGAGGCAGCAGTGCTAACCACTGTGCCACCGTGCTGCCCCGGTGCCGTGCCAGTCATTGAGGCCAATTGCGAAGGGCAGCATGTGCTGAGAATTTAATCTGTGTGATATGAGTCATGTATCTCAGCCTTTGTATATATTGCACAGATGAGCCGTCCACCAGAGCCATCCTAGAGGCTGTGGACTCTCCCTTGACACCCGAGACAGTGAGGGATGCAAATCTCAGCGCCGAGTACAGTGCAGATACCGGCATGTAGGTGGACATTAACATGTTGGCTAGGTTGGTGGTGCACAGTGGTGGGGGCACATCGGGCTCACTGGAGCAGAGAGGGTGGAGACAGGGAGTGTCCAGGGCGCTGGCAGTCGCAGGACTGATGTAGACCAGGACCAGAGAACGACCGCTGACCAGAGAACGCCTGCCAAGGTGGTGTGCACCAACAGGGCACTACAGTCAGCAATCTGCCTCTCATGTTACTGACAGCAAAGTGGGGGGCACCTAGACACGACACCCACAAATGGAAGCTGAAGACACGGTGATCACAGCCAGGGGGAGGCACAGGGTGGTCTTGTTCTATTTTCCAATCAACCCATCTGGTTTAGTGATGTTGCCAGGACATGGCTGTCGGGTCTTCATTTCCAAAGTCTGGACTTGACTATCTTTCTCTTGCTAACTGCATTTAGTGACCGTCTTGATCTCTGAACTCCTGCTCGGGATCAAACCCATTCATTTGTCTTTTTGCCCATCCGGCTGATTCTGAGCATCCTCCACCAAACCCACATTTTGAAAGTTCTTCTCCTCCTTGCATCCTCTTTCACAGAGTCCAACTCTCTCATTCATAGAGTGGAACACTCCACACTAGTGGCTGCTCCAGGTATAATAGGTATAAGATAATAACTATAAAGGACATAGGGTTGTAGAGGTGTCATAGAGTCTGAATTGGTGGTAGAGTTGGGAACCCTCACAATATTTAAGACGCATATAGATGAATACTTGAAACGCCGTAGCATGCAAGGTATGGACAAAATGCTGGAAAATAGGATTAGAATAGATAGGTGTTTGGTGGCTGGTGCAGATTGATGGGGTCGGGTTGGACTTGTCCTGACATATCTGTGCAATTTTCTATATTGCTGGGTGGATGCCAGTGCTGTAGCTGTACTGGAACAACTTGACTGGGGGCGCGGCAAGTTCTGGGGCACAGGTCTCCTGTACCATTGCCGGAATATTGTCAGGGCCCATAGCCTTTGCAGGATAAGAACATAAGAACATAAGAAATAGGAGCAGCAGTAGGGCATCTAGCCCCTCGAGCCTGCCCTGCCATTCAACAAGATCATGGCTGATCTGAAGTGTATCAGTTCCACTTACCCGCCTGACCCCCATAACCCCTAATTCCCTTACCGATCAGAAATCTACCTACCCGTGATTTAAACATATTCAACGAGGTAGCCTCCACCACTTCAGTGGGCAGAGAATTCCAAAGATTCACTACCCTCTGAGAGAAGAAGTTCCCCCTCAACTCTGTTCTGAACCGGCCCCCACTTATTTTGAGGCTGTGCCCTCTAGTTCTGGTTTCCCTTCTAAGTGGAAAGAATCTCTCTACCTCCACCCTATCCAGCCTCTTCATTATCTTATATGTCTCTATAAGATCACCCCTCAGCCTTCTAAACGCCAACGAGTACAGACCCTATCTGTTCAATCTCTCCTCATAAGCTACACCCCTCATCTCCGGTATCAACCTGGTGAACCTTCTCTGCACTCCCTCCAAGGCCAATATATCCTTTCACAAATAAGGGGACCAAAACTGCACACAGTATTCCAGCTGCGGCCTCACCAATGCCTTGTATAGTTGCAGCAAGACCTCCCTGCTTTTATATTCTATCCCCCTCGCGATAAAGGCCAACATTCCATTCGCCTTCTTGATCACCTGCTGCACCTGCAGACTGAGTTTTTGCGATTCATGCACAAGGGCCCCCAGGTCCCTCTGCACAGTAGCATGATGTAATTTTTTTCCATTTAAATAATATTCCAATTTACTATTATTTCTTCCAAAGTGGATAACCTCACATTTGCCAATGTTATATTCCATCTGCCAGATCCTCGCCCACTCGCTCAGCCTATCCAAATCTCTCTGCAGACTTTCCGCGTCCTCCACGCAATTCGCTTTCCCACTCATCTTCGTGTCATCAGCAAACTTTGATACCCTACACTCAGTCCCCTCCTCCAGATCGTCTGTGTAAATGGTAAACAATTGAGGCCCCAGCACCGATCCCTGCGGCACGCCACTGGTCACCAACTGCCAACCAGAAAAGCACCCATTTATTCCAACTCTCTGCTTCCTGTTGGATAGCCAATCCCCAATCCACGCTAACACCCTACCCCCAACTCCGTGTGCCCCAATCTTCCTCAGCAACCTTTTGTGAGGCACCTTATCGAATGCCTTCTGGAAATCTAAAAACAGTGCCTTCGATCATTTCTTGAAGCCATGTGGAATGAATCATTGAAGATTGGCACCTGTGATGCTGAAGACTGGTGTAGAAGGGTCTGGCACACACAGGGTTGATGTGGGACTGAGTACAGTACCGCCCACACAATGATGTAAGATAGCACATGACTTGCACTCAGGGTCAATCTAATGTTGGACAGAGACGTGTGTGCCAACAAGCATGATGTGGAGTTGCCGGCGTTGGACTGGGGTAGGCACAGTAAGTAGCTTCACAACACCAGGATAAAGTCCAACAGGTTTATTTGGTAGCACGAGCTTTTGGAGCGCTACTCCTTCATCAGGTGAGTTGGGCTCACAAACAGGGCAAATATAGATACAAACTCAATTACAAGATAATGGTTGGAATGAGAGTCTTAACAGGTAATCAAGTCTTTACAGGTGCAGACAATGTGAGTGGAGAGAGGGTTAAGCACAGGTTAAAGAGGTGTGAATTGTCTCAAACTAGGACAGTTAGTGAGATTTTGCAAGCCCAGGCAAGTCTTGGGGGGTTACAGATAGTGTGACATGAACCCAAGATCCCGGTTGAGGCTGTCCTCATATGTGCAGAACTTGGCTATCAGTTTCTGCTAAGCGACTCTGCGTTGTCGTGTGTCGTGAAGGCCGCCTTGGAAAATGTTTACCCGAATATCAGAGGCCGAGTGCCCGTGACTGCTAAAGTGTTCCCCAACAGGAAGAGAACACTCCTGCCTGGTGATTGTCGAGCGGTGTTCATTCATCCGTTGTCGCAGCGTCTGCATGGTTTCCCCAATGTACCATGCTTCGGGACATCCTTTCCTGCAGCGTATCAGGTAGACAACGTTGGCCGAGTTGCAAGAGTATGTACCGTGTACCTGGTGGATGGTGTTCTCACGTGAGATGATGGCATCCGTGTCGATGATCCAGCAGGTCTTGCAGAGATTGCTGTGGCGGGATTGTGTGGTGTCGTGGTCACTGTTCTCCTGAAGGCTGGGTAGTTTGCTGCGGACAATGGTCTGTTTGAGGTTGTGCGGTTGTTTGAAGGCAAGAAGTGGGGGTGTGGGGATGGCCTTGGCGAGATGTTCGTCTTCATCAATGACATGTTGAAGGCTCCGGAGAAGATGTCGTAGCTTCTCTGCTCCGGGGAAATACTAGACGATGAAGGGTACTCTGTCCGCCGTGTCCCGTGTTTGTCTTCTGAGGAGGTCGGTGCAGTTTTTCGCTGTGGCACATCGGAACTGTCGATCGATGAGTCTAGCGCCATATCCTGTTCTTATGAGGGCATCTTTCAGCGTCTGTAGGTGTCTATTACGATCCTCCTCATCTGAGCAGATCCTCATCTGAGCAGGGCTTGTCCGTAGGGGATGGCTTCTTTAACGTGTTTAGGGTGGAAGCTGGAGAAGTGGAGCATTGTGAGGTTATCCATGGACTTGCGGTACAGTGAAGTGCTGAGGTGACCGTCCTTGATGGAGATGCGTGTGTCCAAGAATGCAATCGATTCTGGAGAGTAGTCCATGGTGAGTCTGATGGTGGGATGGAACTTGTTGATGTCCTTATATAGTTGTTTCAGTGATTGTTCACCATGAGTCCAAAGGAAGAAAATGTCATCGATGTATCGAGTGTATAGCATCGGTTGAAGGTCCTGTGCGGTGAAGAGGTCTTGTTCGAACCTGTGCATGAAGATGTTGGCATGGCTGTTCCATGTGTCTGGATGAAGAACTGGTTGTTGAAAGTGAAGACATTGTGGTCCAGGATGAAGCGAATGAGTTGTAGAATCGCGTCTGGAGATTGGCAGTTGTCGGCGTTGAGTACTGAGGCAGTTGCAGCAATGCCGTTGTTGTGGGGAATGCTGCACTTTGTAACACCCTGCAATAGGGACCTTAGGAGGAGGCTGCGATGGATCATCCACTCCAAACTTCTGGATAAAGGTGGTTGCAAATGATTTTGCCTTAGCTTAGCTGGGCTCCTCCATCACTGAGGATGGGGATATTTGTGGAGTCTCCCCCTCCAGTAAGTTGTTTAATTGTCCAAAATCATTCATAGATGGATGTGGCAGGACTGCAGAGGTTAGATCTGATCCATTGGTTGTGGGATCGCTTAGCTTTATCACTTGTTGCTTATACTGTTTGGCATGCAAGTAGTCCAGTGTTGTAACTTCAGCAGGCTGCCACCTCATTTTTAGGTATGCGTGGTATTGCTCCTGGCATGCCCTCCTGTACTCGTCATTGAACCAGGGTTGATCCCTTGGCATGGTGATAATGGTAGAGTGGGGGATATGCCCGGCCATGAGGTTACAGATTGTGCTGGAGTACAATTCTGCTGCTGCTGATGGCCCACAGAGCCTCATGACTATCCTGCTTTGAGTTGCTGGATCTGTTTAAAATCTATTCCGTTTAGCACGGTGGTAGTGCCACACAACAGTGCCTTTGGTTGTTTCTTGATGTCATGTGGAATGAATCGTTGAAGATTGGCACCTGTGATGCTGAGAACTACTGTATAAGGTGTGCAAGGGTCTGACACATACAGGGTTAATGTGGGATTTTCCGACCGCGCTCACCCAAAACTGGAAAATCCCGTCCGAGGCCAATGGACCTTTGCATGGTCCCCCCCGCGCCCCCCCCCCCCCACCTGCCCCCCCCCCCCCCCACCATCCCCCCCCTGACCCCGCTGTGTTACAGTCATAGTAAGGATGTAGAGAAAGATCAACTTAATGCAAGGTAAGTCCATTAAAAAGTCTGACAGCAGCAGGGAAGAAGCTGTTCTTGAGTCGGTTGGTACGTGACTTATGTATCTTTTTCCTGAAGGAAGAAGGTGGAAAAGAGAATGTCCAGGGTGCGTTTGGTCCTTAATTATGCTGGCTGCTTTACCAAGGCAGCGGGAAGTGGAGACACAGTCAATGGATGGGAGGCTAGTTTGCGTGATGGATTGGGCTACATTCACGACCTTTTGGAGTTCCTTGCAGTCTTGGGCAGAGCAGGAGCCATACTGAGCTGTGATACAACCAGAAAGAATGCTTTTGAGGTCATAGAATCATAGAGGTTTACAGAATGGAAACAGGCCCTTCGCCCCAACTTTTCCATGCCGCCCAGTGTTTAACCACTAAGTTAGCCCCAATTGCCCGCATTTGGCCCATATCTCTCTGTACCCATCTTACCCATGTAACTGTCTAAATGTTTTTTAAAAGACAAAATTGTCCCGCCTCTACTACTACCTCTGGCAGCTTGTTCCAGACACTCATCACCCTTTGTGTGAAATAATTGCTCCTCTGGACACTTTTGAATTTCTCCCCTCTCACCTTAAACCTATGCCCTCTAGTTTTAGACTCCCCTATCTTTGGGAAAAGATGTTGACTATCTAGCTGATTTGTGCCCCTCATTATTTTATGGACCTCTATAAGATCACCCCTCAGCCTCCTACGTTCCAGGGAAAAAAAGTCCCAGTCTATCCAGCCTCCACTTATAACTCAGACCATCAAGTCCCAGTAGCATCCTGGTAAGTTAAACAAGACCACACCTGATGTCAGATAATATCCTACTTGTGAGAGAAATTATCCACTGTACATAAGTGATGAAGTTACAAAGTGGACTATTTTCAATTGGTTAACAAATATTTCATCTCATTTGGCAGAATTTTGCAAAAAGAATTCCAAGTTTCCAGCTAGCGTGAAAATGGGGGAGTTGCAGATCTGTGAGTTTTAAGTCCCAATCTTGGGCACATAGTGCATGAAAAAAATGGGCTCGACTGTTTCTCGCTATTAGAGGCAGTAGGCGGGGCTAAACTCATCAGTCAGCAGCAGAGGGAGCTATTGCACACGTACAGACCTCTGTGTCTGCATGTGCGCAATTCCAACAGCAGAGGCCTGATTGAGAGAGAGAAAACTGTTAGGCCTCTGCTGTTGCAGCCAGCCTCAACCAATGTCCCGCCGCCACAATCGCAGAGGCCCATGGTGGAGCGTGAGACCCACATCGCCCGAAAATATCACCCCCGTTGTCCAGGGATCACACCCCCCTCCCCCCACCAATCGGAGCTTCAGAGTAACAGCGGGCCACTTTCCGTCCCTTCCATATCGGAACTGCAGCGTCACAGCGAACCCCTGCTCCCTCCCTCCCTCCCCGATCGGAGCTGCAGAGTGGCAGCAGGCCCCCCTCCATCCTTCCCTCTCCAATCGGACCGCCCGGGCCTGGCCCTGCCCTTCCTGTCATGCCCCCATAGTCCCACCCCTCCCATGCTGCCCCATGTAGGCCCTGCCCCCTTCAGGCCCCATCCCATGGCCCCTGGCCCCTTCAGGCCCCTCCCCCATGTACCCCACTACCTTCAGGTCTCACCCCATAAGCCCTGCCCTGTTCAGGCCCTGTCCCATAGGATCCACCCCCTTCAGACCTCACGCCATGGCACTGCCCAGTGGGCACTGTCAAGGCAGTGCTAAGGTGTCAGGCTGGCACTGCCCAATGAGCACCCCCCTCACCCTCAACCTCCCCAGTGAGCCTCCATGGCCTCTAGTTCTACCGACGAGGCCAACATGACTGTTCCCCATTCATGAGGTGCAGGTTTTCCTCACCGAAGGGAACCTCCCCCGGCGAGGCCATAGAGGCACGTGAGCCCGGACGATTAAGCACCGGGCTCCCTAATCCCATACAAATTTGAATTTCAATATATTTAAATAAATTATTCAGCCTCTCGCCGGAAATGGGCAAGTGACTGACCTCGCCGGATATCCAGTTCTGGTAACATCATGAGAAGCAAGAACTCGGGTGCGATCCTGATTACTCAACTCTCAATGGATTTTCCCAGCTCACTCTGCCCATTGATGTGCGGGGCAAACCAGTAAAATTCCACCCATTGTCTGTTACTGAACGTATTATTATGTTAATACAAAAGCTAAAATATGAATTAAGTTGAATGTTCGAGTTATGCTTAGGTTTAATGTTTAGACTTTTGAGACGAATCATTAAAATATGTTACGTCTCTTATTTATGAACAAGAGGAAGGATGTAGTGCGCCATGTCTTGAAAAGTGCAATGTGGAGTAAAAGAATGACTCGGGTAAGATTAGGGCCAGTCAAGGACAGGAGTAGGAAGTTGTGCGTGGAGTCTGAAGAGATAGGAGAGGCACTAAATGAATATTTTTCATCGGCATTCACACTGGAGAGGGACAGTGTTGTCGAGGGGAGAACTGAGATGCAAGCTGTTGGACTGGATGGGATTGATGTTCATAAGGAGGAGGTGTTAGCAATTCTGGAAAGGGTAAAAATAGATAAGTCCCCTGGGCCGAATGGGATTTATCCTAGGATTCTCTGGGAGGCTAGAGAGGAGATTGCAGAGCCTTTGGCTTTGATCTTTGTGTCGTCATTGTCTACAGGAATTGTGCCAGAAGACTGGAGGATAGCAAATGTTGTCCCCTTGTTCAAGAAGGGGAGTAGGGACAACACTGGTAATTATAGACCGGTGAGCCTTACTTCTGTTGTGAGCAAAGTATTGGAAAGGATAATAAGAGATAGGATTTATAATCACCTAGAAAGGAATAATTTGATTAGGGATAGTCAGCACGGTTTTGTGAAGGGTAGGTCGTGCCTCACAAACCTTATTGAGTTCTTTGAAAAGGTGACCAAAGAGGTGGATGAGGGTAAAGCGGTTGATGTGGTGTATATGGATTTCAGCAAAGTGTTTGATAAGGTTCCCCATGGTAAGCTTTTGCAGAAAATACGGATGCATGGGATTGAGGGTGATTTAGTGGTTTGGATCAGGAATTGGCTAGCTGTAAGAAAACAGAGGGTGGTGGTTGATGGGAAATATTCATCCTGGAGTTCAGTTACTAGTGGTGTACTGCAAGGATCTGTTTTGGGGCCACTGCTGTTTGTCATTTTTATTAATGACCTGGATGAGGGCGTGGAAGGATGGGTTCGTAAATTTGCGGATGACACTAAAGTCGGTGGAGTTGTAGACAATGCGAAGGGAAGTGGCAGGTTACAGAGGGACATAGATAAGCTGCAGAGCTGGGCTGAGAGGTGGCAAATGGAGTTTAATGCGGAAAAGTGTGAGGTGATTCACTTTGGAAGGAGTAACAGGAATACAGAGTACTGGGCTAATGGTAAGATACTTGGTAGTGTGGATGAACAGAGGGATCTGGGTGTCCATGTGCATAGATCCCTGAAAGTTGGCACCCAGGTTGATAGGGTTGTTAAGAAGGCGTACGGTGTGTTAGCTTTTATTGGTAGAGGGATTGAGTTTCGGAGCCAGGAGGTCATGCTGCAACTGTACAAAACTCTAGTGCAGCCGCATTTGGAGTATTGCGTACAGTTCTGGTCACCGTATTATAGGAAAGATGTGGAAGTGTTGGAAAGGGTGCAGAGGAGATTTACCAGGATGTTGCCTGGTATGGTGGGAAAATCGTATGAGGAAAGGCTGAGGGGCTTGAGGTTGTTTTCGTTAGAGAGAAGGTTAAGAGGTGACTTAATAGAGGCATACAAGATGATCAGAGGATTAGATAGGGTGGATAGTGAGAGCCTTTTTCCTCGGATGGTGATGGCTAGCACGAGGGGACATAGCTTTAAATTGAGGGGTGAGAGATACAGGACAGATGTTAGAGGTAGGTTCTTTACTCAGAGAGTAGTAAGGGCGTGGAATGCCCTGCCTGCAGCAGTAGTGGACTCGTCAACATTAAGAGCATTCAAATGGTTATTGGATAAACATGTGGATGCTATTGGAATAGTGTAGATTAGAGGGGCTTTAGATTGGTTCCACTGGTCAGCGCAACGTCGAGGGCCGAAGGGCCTGTACTGCGCTGTAATTTTCTATGTTCGATGTTCATTTAGATCACTTAAAGCTACCATACCGATTTGTACCAGCAGAGGGAGTCTGTTAGCGTCCGCAGCAGCAGTTCAGTAAAAGGAACCCAGTGTTTGCTCATGCAGTTTCAACTCTGGGTGTCTCTGGCTGTCTTACATCCCAAGAACATCATAGTGCAGCACTGAAGGGGTGCCGCCCTGTTGTAGGTACCGTCTTTCACATGTTGAACTGAGGCTCCACCTT
Source organism: Mustelus asterias (assembly GCF_964213995.1). Lineage (NCBI taxonomy): Eukaryota > Metazoa > Chordata > Chondrichthyes > Carcharhiniformes > Triakidae > Mustelus > Mustelus asterias. Next base: position 189,113,759 of record NC_135801.1, on the reverse strand, counting down.
CCCTCAAGATGGGCATAAACGATTAAAAGGCACAATTGGAGGAAGAAGAGGGGGATTTTTGCTGGTATTCTGGCCAATATTTATCCCTGCATCAAACTTTATCTCAGTGCTGTTCACTGTTCACACACATTGGCTGCTGTGTTTCCCAGATTAAAGCAGCGAATGCATCTAAAACAGGAACTTCCTTGGCTGCAAAGCAAGAGACGCTTTAAAAGATTTCATATGAATACAAATTCTTTCTTTCTTTCTATCCCACTCTCTTTTCATCTTTCTCTCCTTTCTCGCTTTCTCACATTCTCTGTCCTTTCTCTCCCTCTTTCTTTCCCACTTCCTTTCTCCTCTTTCTCTTTCTTTCTCTCTCTCTTTCCTTTCCTTTCTCTCTTTCATTCTATATTTTCTCTCTCTCTCTTTCTTTACTTCTCACTCTCTCCCTTTCTTTCCTTTCTCTCTTCCTTTCTCGCTTTCTTTTTCTCTCTTTCTTTATCTCTTTCTCTCTCTTCCTTTCTCTCTTTCTTTCTCTTTCTTCCTCTCTCTCTCTTTTTCTCTCTTTCTTCCTCTCTCTCTTTTTCTCTCTCTTCCTCTTTCTCTCTCTTTCTCTCTCTCTCTTCCTCTCTCTCTTTCTCTCTCTCTCTCTCTTTCTCTCTTCCTCGTCTTCTTCCTCTCTTTTTCTCTCTCTTCCTATCTCTCTCTTTCTCTCTCTCTCTTTCTCTCTTCCTCTTTTTCTTTCTCTCTTTTTCTCTCTCTCTTTCTCTCTCTCTTTCTTGCCCTGGCGTGTACCCATCACCTTGGTGCTGAAATGGTTATGAAGGGTTTTTTGTTCTCTCTTTCTCTCACTGTGTAATCCAATTTATGTAGGACACTGAAGAGAGCAGTGAGGAGAATGAGGTCACTCTGCACAGACCACAGGCGTGCAGCCTGTCATGTAGGCATTCGGTCAGCCTGCAGTGGTGTTGTACTGAGAGGAGCTGGTAGCCCCTCCCACCACAATCACCGGCCCTCCCCCACCCTGTCGCCACCCACCGAGATGGACAAAACAACACTCAAGTTATTACAGGGCAAATTTAGAATTTCCTTGCTCTTGGGGATTCTACTGTTAACCACAGCACCAAGTCTTCACATTTATATCATCCATTTAACACAATAATACCTCCATGTTCTACAAATAATCTTTAATTAACCCCTTGATTCATGAATGGCCCTTTTCAATCATACACATTCAAACAGACACAGCTTCTCTCTCATAAAGAATTTGCTGCTGCAAACTTGTATTTATTTGCTCATGTCCTTCTGATTATTGTAATTCTTTCATGGGATGTGGGCAAGGTCAGCAACTGTAGCCCATCCCTAAGTGTCCTTGAAGTGAGTGGTTCGCTCGGCCATCTCAAAGGACAGTTAAGAGTCAACAACGTCGCTGTGAGTCGGACCAGATTTTGTTTTCATTCTTTCGTGGGACACGGGCGTCGCTGGCTAGGCCAGCATTTATTGCTCATCCCTAGTTGTCCTTGAGAAGGTGGTGGTGAGCTGCCTTCTTGAATCTGTGTTCTGTGGGTTGATCCACAATGCTGTTAGGGAGGGAATTCCAGGATTTTTGACCCAGTGACTGCGAAGGAACGGCGATATGTTTCTAAGTCAGGATAGGGAGTGAATTGGAGGGGAACTTGCAGGTGGTGGTGTTCCCATGTATCTGCTGCCCTTGGCCTACTAGATGGAAGTGATCGTGGGTTTGGAAGATGCTGCCTAAGGATCTTTGGTGAATTGTTGCAGTGCATCTTGTAGATAGCACTCACTACTACTACTGAGTGTCGGTGGAGGAGGGAGTCGATGTTTGTAGATGTGATGCCAATCAAGCGGGGCTGCTTTGTCCTGGATGGTGTCAAGCCTCTTGAGTGTTGTTGGAGCTGCACCCATCCAGGCCATTGGGGAGTATTCCATCACACTCCTGACTTGTGCCTTGTAGATGGTGGACAGCCTTTGGGGAGTCAGGAGCTCAGTTACTCCCAACCTCTGAGCAGCTCTTGTAGCCACTGTGTTAATGTAGCGAGTCCAGTTGAGTTGGTATCCTCATTAATGAACCATTACCATTAGGGAGGCAGTGGGCCAAGTAATCTAGAAACCCAGAGTAATGTTCTGGGAACCTGGGTTCGAATCCCACCATGGCAGATGGTGACATTTGAATTCAATAAGAATCTGGAATTAAATGTCAAATGATGACCGGCACAGTGGCACAGTGGTTAGCACCGCTGCCTCACATTGCCAGGGACCCGGGTTCGATTCCCGGCTTAGGTTATTGTCTGTGCAGAGTTTGCAAATTCTCTCCGTGCCTGCGTGGGTTTTGTCTGGGTGCTCCGGTTTCCTCCCATAGTCCAAAAATGTGCGGATTAGGTTGATTGGCCATGTTAAATTGCCCCTTAGCACCAGGGGGTTACGAGGATAGGGCCTGGATGGGATTGTGGTCATTGCAGACTCGATGGGCTGAATGGCAGACTTGATGGGCCGAATGGCCTCCTCCTGAACCATAGGGATTCTATGATCTGTGAAACCATTGACGATTGTCATAAAAAGTTCACTAATGCCCCTTTTGGGAAGGAAATCTGCCATTCTTACCTGGTCTGGCCTACAGGTGGCATCAGGTCCACAGCAATCTGAGTCTGACATGGCTCACTCGGTTCAAGGGCAATTAGGGATGGCAATAAATTGCTTGTCCATCCAGTGACATCCCATGTTTGAATCAAAAATAACCTTGTCCCTCTTTGGATGAAGGAAGTGGGAATTAATGGGGGAGAGGGGGAGGGGTTTGGTTGGTGGGGAGGGCTGTTGTTGTCGGGGGGATGGGTTTGCGAGATGCACCAGATAAACTTGGCTGGGATCTGTGAATCAGGCCCCACTTTCAGTTCATTCTGGGCACAACACCAGTTTGTAGATGTGGAGGTTAGGGGGGGGATGATTGGGGTTACGGGAAATGGCGAGGGTGGGATTCTCTGTCGGAGGGTTGGTGCAGACACACTGGGCTGAATGGCCTCCTTCTGCACTGTAGGGATTCTATGACCTCCCCAGCCTGGCTCTTTTGACCCGTCTGCCAGGGGACAAAGTTCCTTCCTGTCTACAACAAAAACAGAAAATGCCGGAGAAACTCGGCAGGTCTGACCGTACCTCCAGCATTTTCTGTTTCTGTTTCAGATTCCAGCATCCGCAGCCTTGATCCTTCCTGTCTACTCTTGATCAGATAGACATTCCCTCCATTCCCAGGCACAAAGATCACCCGCTGGGACAGCGTGAAACTCTGCAGCTAAATTCATCTTCTTGGCTCGTGTTCATTATATTTGAGAGAGAGAGAGAGAGAGAGAGACATCGGGGAAGAATGGGTAACAGCAGCACTTACCTATGTGTTAGGTGATCTCACCCTCCAATCTGTAGGTTCTAAACATTACACATTCCTTATCGAGGGCTTGAGCTATTTTCAAGTTGAAGCATCCCTGACAACAGGAAAACCAGGGAAGAATTAGTTCCATGGTCCGGCATTCATTTGACACTGTCCTTCTAATCCGCCTTGGAGAGCTGTCAGCTTGGGCTGATGCTGATATAGGACATTGTCTCATTGTCTGAACTTCTGAGGTTAGGGCAGCAACAGAGAAGGGCCACCCTGCCATACAGAAGGAACATGCACTTATATAGTGTCTTACATGATCTGAGGACATCTCGAAAGTGCTTTTACAGCCAATGAAGTACTTTTGAAGTGTATAAGTCACTGTTGTATAGCAGCCAATACGCATACAGCAAGGCCCCACAAACAGTATCTATAGAATCCCCACAGTGCAGAAGGAGGACACTTTGGCCCATCAAGTCATAGAATATACAGTGCAGAAGGCGGCTATTCGGCCCATCGAGCCTGCACTGACCACAATCCCACCCAGCTCCTATCTCCGTAGCCCTTTATATTTACCCTGCTAATCCCCCTGAAACTAGGGTTAATTTAGCATGGCCAATCAACCTAACCTGCACATCTTTGGACTGTGGGAGGACACCGGAGCACCAAGAGGAAACCCACGCAGGCACGGGGAGAATGTGCAGACTCTGCACAGACAATGACCCCAATGCCATGAATGGAATCTTTGTCCCTGGCTCTGGGAGGCAGCATCACTAACCACTATGCCACCCGTGCCGCAAGTCTGCACTGACTCTCCAAACGAGCACCCCCCGATGCCCCTGGCTCCCCGTCATCCCCTATCCCTGTAACCCTGTGCATTCACCATTGCTAATCCACCTAACCTACACATCTTGGGACACTAAGGGGCAATTTAGCATGGCCAATCCCCCTAACCCATACATTTTTAGAGCGTGGGAGGAAACCGGAGCACCCGGAGGAAACCCATGCAGACATGGGGAGAATGTGCAAACTCCGCACAGACAGTGACCCGAGGCTGCGTCCCTGATGAGGAGGTTTCTCTTTTAACTCACCATTGTTCCAATCTGGAATTCACTGCCCGAAAGGCTCACAGTATAACTTAATACTTGAGAAAGCAAAGAGTTATGTGGGGGAGGAGCTGGGGAGTGGGACGAATGGATTCTTTGAAGATTTTTTTGATGGGCATGGCAGGTCTGGAAGGTTGAATGGCTTCTTTCTGTGCTGTATGAACCTATGATTTGAAGTCTTTAACTCAGAATCATAGAATCACTGCAGTTCAGAAGGAGGCCTTTTGGCCCATCGAGATTGCACCAACAACAATTCCACCCACGCCCTAACCCCATAACCCCATGTATTTAGCATGGCCAATCCACCTAACCCGCACATCTTTGGACTGTGGGAGGAAACCGGAGCATCCGGAGGAAATCCACACAGACACAGGGAGAACATGCAAACTCCACACAGACAGTGACCCGAGGTCGGAATGGAACCCGGGACCCTGGTGTTGTGAGGCAGAAGTGCTCACCACTCTGCCACTGTGCCGCCCCTGGTGAAGATTAAAATCTCATTGACATCACTCTGTAACAATGGAATAATAGAATATTCCAGCACAGACACCACAGGAAGAGGTTTGTAAAAACAAACCTGCCGGACTGACTGAGCTTCCCAGCACTTGTTGTATTTAGTACAGGAAGAGCTTAGTGGGTTCATGCCCTTGGAATGACCTCTGATGATTCTGATCACTTGGTCACATTTTCCAGCTCTTTTCCCATATCCTTGTTAATATCTTCTTTTCCCAAACATTTATCCCTTTAAAAAACAATTATGGGTCATTTTTCCATCACCGTTTCTGGTCAGGCATTCCTTGTCCAAACAACCTCCCGCATAAAATAAACCCTCTGGACCTTTAATTCTTTCGTGATGCTCTTGAAATTTATATTTAAAAATCAAAGAACAAAGAACAATGCAGCACAGGAACAGGCCCTTCGGCCCACCAGCCTGTGCCGATACATGGTTTCCATCCCTCTGTTTGCCTCCCGTTCATGTGACTATCAAAATACATCTTGAGCGCTGCGAACATGCCTGCTTCCACCACCTCCACTGGCTGTGTGTTCCAGGCACCCACCACCCTCTGTGTGAAAAACTCCCCCCCCCCCACCACACCTCTCCCCTAAACTTACCACCTCTCACTTGGTGGCACAGTGGTTAGCACTGCCGCCTCACAGAACCAAGGACCTGGGTTCAATTCCCGGTTCGGGTCACTGTGTGGAGTCTGCCCGTGTCTGCGAGGGTTTCCTCTGGATGCTCTGGTTTCCTCCCACAGTCCGAAAGTTGTGTTGGTTAGGGTGCATTGGCCGGGCGAAATTCTCCCTCAGAACAGGCGCCGGAGTGTGGTCACTAGGGAATTCTCACAGTAACTTCATTGAGTGTTAATGTAAGCCTACTTGTAACTAATAAATAAATGAATGCATCTGTGCCCTCGTGTAATTGACTCTTCCACCCTCGGAAAAAGCCTCTCCCTATGCCTCTCATAACTTTGTAGACTTCTATCAGGGTGCCCCTCAGCCTCCGTCTTTCCAGTGTAGACAATCCAGTTGATCCTACCTCTTCTCACACCTTAAACCCTTCAGACCAGGCAACATCCATTGAAACTAAAGTTGTCTTTTTTAAAAATATAATTTGCCTGATTATGCAGCTTAATAATTTTGAAAACTGATGCTGAAGGATTTAATAGGGTGGATGGAGAGAAACTGTTTTCCACAGTGGAAGAGTCTACAGTGGGAAGACAGCATATCCTTGAAATGACAGCTAGGCTGTTCAGGGGTTATGTTCGGAAACACATCACACAAAGGGTTAAGGAAATCTGGAACTCTTCCCCACAAAAAGCGGTTGAGGTTTGGGGCCAATTGAAAACTTCAAAACTCAAGAATTTTAGATTTTGACTGGGGAAGTGCATTGGGGGATAAGGATGTAGAGTTGATTTAAACAATCCCCCGTGATCTAATTAAATGGTGGAGAAGACTCGAGGGTTGAATGACCCGATCCTATAGGCCTAAGTTTAAGTTTTTCAAGTTTATTCATGAGTGTCACATTAACGCTGCAATGAAGTTACTGTGAAAATCCCCCAGTCGCCACACTCCAGCGCCTGTTCAGGTACACTGAGTGAGAATTTAGCAAGGCCAATTCACCTAACCAGCACATCTTTGGACTGTGGGAGGAAACTGGAGCACCCGGAGAAAACCAACGCAGACATGGAGAGAACGTGCAGACTCCACACAGTCACCCAAACAGGAATCGAACCTGGATCCCTGGTGCTGTGAGTGCTAACCACTGTGCTGCTGTGCTGCCCAGTGCCTAAGTTCCTTGCTGTGGTCTAATATCACAGAGTGCTAATACTTGAGTAGGCTGGGAATCGAGGGAGACAGACCACGTCGAAGCAAAAGGTCTTTAGTCTAGAAAGGCGCCATTAGTTGGCACGGGCTTGGTGGGCCGAAGGGCCTGTCCTGTGCCAACTAATGTACTAGTTTCTGTTCCTAACTAAAGACCATAAGACCATAATATATAGGAGCAGAATTAGGCCATTTGGCCCATCATGTCTGCTCCGCCATTCAATCATGGCTGATTCTCATTCCTATTCTCCTCCTTTCTACCCGTAACCCTTGATCCCCTTATTGATCAAGAACCTATCTATCTCTGTCTTAAATACATTCAATGACCTGGCCTTCACAGCCCTCTGTGGCAATGAGTTCCACAGATTCACCACCCTCTGGCTGAAGAAATTCCTCCTCATTTCAGTTTTAAAGCAAAGTCCCTTCACTCTGAGTTTTTGCTCTTGAGTTCTTGTCTCTCTCACTAGTGGAAACATTCTCTCCATGTCCACTCTATCCAGGCCTCTTAGTGTCCTGCAAGTTTCGATTAGATCCCCCTCATCCTTCTCAACTTTATCAAGTACAGATTCAAAGTCCTCAGTTGTTCCTCAAATTACAAACCCTTCATTCCTGGGATCATTCTTGTGAATCTCCTCTGGACCCTCTCCAAGGCCAGCACTTCCTTCCTGAGGTCGGGGGCCCAAAACTGCTGACAATATTTCAAATGGAGTCTGACCAGAGCCTTATACAGCCTCAGCAGTACATCCCTGCACTGACCTCTGCTTCTGTTTTAATGATGTGGAGATGCCGGCGTTGGACTGGGGTAAACACAGCAAGAAGTTTAACAACACCAGGTTAAAGTCCAACAGGTTTATTTGGTAGCAAAAGCCACTAGCTTTCGGAGCCTTAAGCCCCTTCTTCACCTGTGAGCTACCCTCACCAATTTCGCCCCTTTACTTTGTTCCTCCCTGCTGACCTCACCTGAAGAAAGGGCTTAAGGCTCCGAAAGCTTGTGGCTTTTGCTACCAAATAAACCTGTTGGACTTTAACCTGGTGTTGTTAAACTTCTTACTCTGTTTTAATGGCCATGAGGGATCACATTTACCATAGCTAATCCCCCTAAACCATACTTCCTTGGATACCAAGTGGGACACACAATTTATCATGGCCAATCCACCTAACCTGCATATCTTTGGACAGGGGGAGGAAACCGGAGCACCCGGAAGAAACTCACGCAGACACGGGGAGAATGTGCAAATTCCACACAGTCACCCAAGGCTGGAATTGAACCTGGGTCCCTGGCGCTGTGAGGCAGCAGTGCTAACCACTGTGCCACATAAATAAATAAATAAATAAATGGGGCGGCACAGTGGTTAGCACTGCTGCCTCACAGCTCCAGGGACCCGGGCTCGATTCCCGGCTCGGGTCATTGGCTGTGTGGAGTCTGCATGTCTCCCCGTGTCTGTGTGGGTTTCCTCCGGGTGCTCCGGTTTCCCCCCAAAAGATGCGCTGGTTAGGTGCATTGGCCATGTTAAATTCTCCCTCAGTGTACCCGAACAGACACCAGAGTGTGGCGACCGGAGGGTTTTCACAGTCACTTTATTGCAGTGCTGTTACTGTAAGCCTATTTGTGACACTGATAAATAAACTGAACTAAATAATTAAGAGTCAACCGAAGCAGCGAACCAGCCGAATTACCCAATCATACACTGCCTAGAACATGAAATGCTTGTAATGGGCAAACAGGCAGGAAGGGGCAGGCCATTTTAAGAAATGTTTTTGTAAAGATGGGGAGAATGGGTTGGGGGGGTGGGTACATCTTTCGTGTATTGAGCTACCCTCACCAATTCCGCCCCTTTACTTTGTTCCCCCCTGCTGACCTCCAAAACACACCCTCTTACTCCACCCTGCCCCCAACCCAACCCCACCTTACTCCTTCTCCCCACCCCCCCCCACCCTCCACTTTACCCCTTCTTTGGGATGCCCAAACTCTCCCCATCCAAGACCCCCAATTTAGCTCTATCCGGGCACCTGGGCTGCCTTCCTTGTGGGCCTGCTTGCAGTCCAGGGATGAATAGAATAGAATGGAATAGAATAGAACAGAATAGAATAGAATCCCTTTAGTGCAGAAGGTGGTCATTCACAAGTCTGTACCAACCCTCCGACAGAACATCTAACCAAGGTTCTATCCCCACAACCCCATGTAGTTACCCCACAAATCCTCCTAACCTTCACATCTTTGGACACTAAGGGGCAAATTAGCATGGTTAATCCACCAACCTTTGGCTGTGACTGCGAGAGCATCTGACCAAACAGATTGGCTGGGAGCTCTCAAGGACAGGACTTCTTCCCACTGAGGGGAGGAAGTCTCCATCCCAGATCGTTATCCTGTAGGCAGTGCCTAATGGCCTTGGGCAGAATGCGGTTCTCCTTTAGGAGACTCTTGAAACTGAGGAGGGGATGGAGGGGGTGAGCTGACCAGTCTGTACCCCACCCCCCACACAATGAAATCTAGCTCATTGAGGCCAGACCAGGTAAGGATGGCAGATTTCCTGCCTCGATGGACATTGGTACACCAGTTAGTTCTCTATCACAATCTGACAGTTCTTTGGACTCTTTTTTTCAATGTCTCATTTAATTTGTCTACCCATCTAAGGAACTTTACCAGATTTCCTTTGAGAATATGTCGAGTCGTCAGCTCATAAGACGCTCCTGCCCTGAGCGCTTTAATTTCTGTTGCGATGGCTTGTAAAGGCCTCAAAATCGATTGAGTCCAGCTGAATTCCTGAGTGACTGTATATTCTTCCACCTTATTCCGTCGGGTAAAAGACAGAAGAAACTACAAAGCCCACTCTATGTAGCCCAATCCATCACTCAAACCAGCCTCCCACCCATTGACTCCATCTACACTTCCCGCTGCCTCGGAAAAGCAGCCAGCATAATTAAGGACCCCACGCACCCCGGACATTCTCTCTTCCACCTTCCTCCGCCAGTGAAAAAGATACAAAAGTCTGAGGTCACGTACCAACCAACTCAAGAACAGTTTCTTCCCTGCTGCCATCAGACTTTTGAATGGACCTACCTCGCACTAAGTTGATCTTTCTCTACACCCTAGCGGTGACTGTAACATGACATTCTGCACTCTCTCCTTCTCCTCTGTGTACTCTATGAATGGTATGCTTTGTCTGTGTAGCGCACAGGAAACAATGGGTGGGATTTTATGGCCTTGCTCAAGCTCGATTCCATGGCGGGCAAGGTGGTAGAGTTCCGGCAAATACTTTTCACTGTATACTCATACATGTGACAATAATAAATCAAATCAACTCAAGCCATCAAACAAGGTGGAACCCATCACATGCCCGGTCCGACATCTGAGACTGGCAACTAACCTGTTGCACCATCCATCTTGTCATTTTATCACAAACTGTACGATCCAGTGATTGTCAAGCAGCAAATTACTCAGTATTTGGATGTTATGAGCAAAACTAACATGATAGACCCTCTTGGACTATACACGGCTTGCATATCGATAGCAATGTCATGTCTACATGTTTGTTAGACATTTCTATCCTATTCACTAACATGCCGCTCAAGGAATCATAGAATCATAGAATCCCTGCAGTACAGAAGGAGGCCATTCGACCCATCAAGCCTGCACAGACAACAACCTCACCCTATCCCTGTAACCCCACATATTTACCCTGCTAATCCCCCCGAAGTTAGAGTCAATTTACCACGGCCAATCAACCGAACCCGCACGCCTTTGGACTGTGGGAGGAAACCGGAGCACCCGGAGGAAACCCACGCAGACACGGGGAGAACGTGCAAACTCCACACCGACAGTGACCCAAGCCGGAAATCGAACCCGGGTCCCTGGTGCTGTGAGGCAGCAATGTTAACCACTGTGTCACTGTGCCACCCTAGAAGGCTATGAAGCCTTAGAACACATCACAAAACCATGGGCAGTCTAGATGTGCCGCCATTTTCGGAATCTGTACTAATTGAAATGAGCAACTCGTGCAGTTGAGTTCAACTTTAATGACACCATGGATGCCCAAATAGATGGCGTTGCCATGGAATGCCCTCCAGGCCCAGCTCATGTCAACATTTTCATCGGTTTCCATGAGAACATCTTTTCTATGGAATAGTCCCTGACCTCCGACCCTTTGTCTGTTTCTGAGATGTAAGTGACACTTTTGCTGTGTTTGAATCCTGCAGCTGTGTAAGAACTTCCTTACACACCCCAACCTGCTCCATCCTGTCTCAAAGTCACCTCAGAAATGGAGTCATAGAGGTTTACAGCATGGAAACAGGCCCTTCGGCCCAACTTGTCCATGCCGCCCCTTTTTTTTCACCACTAAGCTAATCCAAATTGCCCACGTTTGGCCCATATCCTTCTATAACCATCTTACCTATGTAAGTGTCTAAATGCTTTTTAAAAGACAAAATTGTACCCACCTCTACTACTACCTCTGGCAGTTTGTTCCAGACATTCACCAACCTCTGTGTGAAAAGATTGCCTCTGGACTCTTTTGTATCCCTCCCCTCTCACCTTAAACCTATGCCCTCTAGTTTTAGATTCCCCTACCTTTGTGAAAAGATATTGACTATCTACCTTATCGATGCCCCTCATTATTTTATAGACCTCTAGAAGCTCACCCCTAAGTCTCCTACGCTCCAGGGAAAAAAGTCCCAGTCTATCCAGCCTCTCCTTATAAATCAAACCATCAAATCACGGTAACGTCCTGGTAAATCTTTCCTGCACTCTTTCTAGTTTAATAATATCCTTTCTATAATAGGGTGACCAGAACTGTACACAGTTGGAGCAGACTAAGGAGTTCCCTTTCCTTGATCTGTGTTAATAAATTCTCCACTACCCTTTACCACAAGACTACCTGCACTGATCAATATATGTGTTGGGATTCCCAAAGCTCCATGATTAGCCCTGCCGGCAATCCCATAAGTAGGGCTTGAGCCATTTGCTCACGATGCAAGTTGAATGCCCGAAGAGGGTGCATCAATGCTACCTTGTGGGCTAATGGCTACCCTGGTCAGATCATTGCTCACTTATGTATCGCATGGACTCATGAATGGGTCTAAGGCACCACTTTTGGGCCTGAACAATGCCAGTCACATCAAATTACTCTAGAAGGGCAAGGCACCTCGAACATTTGAGCAAAGGTTAGCTATTTCACACTTTAGTCGTGGCATGTGTGGTATATTCCATTAACTGAATGCTGCCATCAAGCCAAAAAGATGTCCTGTCCATATACAGATCAGCATTGTGGCATATGAGTTTCAGTGCCAGTGTGATGCCAGGCCATACGTCCCAATGACTGATGGATCATATCACACAACATGTCCCTTTAGCTGTTCACAGTAGACAGACCATATTCGACCAGCCCCTGCTTGCAAAGCTCAAAACATGTCCATCGTTAGATGTGACGGTGCAATTAGACTCCACTTTCTGAACAATCCCTTTCTCCCTGGAAAGACGGAGGATGAGGGGCGACCTAATCGAGGTGTATAAAATTATGAAGGGCATAGATAGGGTGAACAGTGGGAAGCTTTTTCCCAGGTCGGAGGTGACGGACACAAGGGGTCACGGGTTCAAGGTGAGGGGGGCAAGGTTCAACACAGATGTCAGGGGGACGTATTTTACACAGAGGGTGGTGGGGGCCTGGAATGCACTGCCAAGCAAGGTGATTGAGGCGGACACGCTGGGATCGTTTAAGACTTATCTAGATAGCCACATGAACAGACTGGGAATAGAGGGATACAAAAGAATGGTCTAGCGGGCACATGAGCGGCGCAGGCTTGGAAGGCCGAAGGGCCTGTTCCTGTGCTGTATTTTTCTTTCTTCTTTGTTCTAATCCCGAATGTGCACTAACCACCAATTTCAAATTATCAGTCGGGCTCGCAATGTAGCTTATTTGCACTTGGAACAGCTGCACATGTTAATACGCAGGCTCTTACCCTCTGCAGGCAAAAGGAACATGTCCAGGCATTGTACTTTTGTTGCATTAAACAAAAGTGTTGGGGGGGTCAATTGTTTCCTGGTACATCCTCCGTGAAAACCAATCAGTGTTGACCCTTGTCCTTTCCAATGTGTAGAAGGGAGGGCCAGCTAAGCCTGCAGTTTGCAGTCAAGTCCCACAAAGTGGTGAGTACAACACTGGAGACCAATATGAACATGAAACATAGAGTGAACAAACAAAAAACACAACATTGTTTCTTCCACAATGAAGGAAAGGGCCTTAATGCCTGTGTAACCATCAATGTGTGCCTACCGTGATGTGTGCCAGTACATTTAGATCTCTGCCTCAGCTAGTCTCAACAAATGTGATGGTGCACACTTGAATCTAGTGAAACCAATGGCATGTGAAATACTTACAAGTGAAGGGTGGCACGGTGGGGGTGGCACGGTGGGGGTGGCACGGTGGGGGTGGCACGGTGGGGGTGGCACGGTGGGGGTGGCACGGTGGCACGGTGATTAGCACTGCTGCCTCACAGCGCCAGGGACCCAGGTTCGATTCCTGGATTGGGTGACAATGTGTGTGGAGTTTGCACATTCTCCCCGTGTCTGCGTGGGTTTCCTTCGGGTGCTCCGCTTTCCTCCCACAGCCCAAAGATGTGCGGGTTTAGGTGGATTGGCCATGCTAAATTGCCCTGCAGTGTCAGGTTGTTAGCAGGGTAAATAAGTGGGGTTATGGGGGTAGGGCATGGGTTGGAATTACGATCGGTGCAGACTTGATGGGCCAAATGGCCTCCTACTGCACTGTAGGGATTCTATGAAATTTAATTTGGAGAAATACCCATGCCACCGTTGTGCTCTCAGTGAGTCTTACGCTGACGGCAATGGAGCTCGGCAGGAAAGTTGTGGCCGTGCCACAGAGCCTCTTGTTTGTCCGAGAGACACTTTCACAGCCCGCCAATACCTGCTGTACTGTCAGCCCATGGCGAGTTCCATGACTGAAAGGCTTCCCCCCACTGCGTGTACAGCCAGCCGCACCTTAAATTTCAATTAGAATAGTGTGGGAAATGGAAAATGTAAAGGGAACGGAAATGGTGCACACTTACGGTTCCACCGTCAGGAATGGCGTGCCACCAACAAAAATCTGCGCACCCGTGTGGCGTTCGACCTCCCAGAGGAAGCTGGTGTCCTTGTTGCCCGAGAAATCCAGTAAAAATATCGAGAACAATGCCAGCAACTCTTTGATGCGTTCATCGACCTGAACACGGCACTTGACTCAGTAAATCATGAGCCTCCAAAAATGTTGATGTCCAAGAAACTTCATCATAATCTTGCAATTGTTCATGATTATTTCATAGATTATTCTAGTTTATTCTTTCATGGGGCGTGAGCGTCGCTGGCTGGGCCAGAATTCGTCGCCCTTCCCGAATTGCGTTTGAACTGAGTGGCTTGCTCGGCCGTTTCAGAGGTCAGTTAAGAGTCAACCACATTGAATCTGGAGCTACATGTCAGACAGGTCGAGTGAGGCTGCCAGATTTCCTTCCCTAAAGGACACAGAGTGAACCAGGTGGGTATTTAACAACCAGCGATGACAAGTTTATGGCCACTGCCACTGAGATACTTTCAATTCCGGATTCTTTAATTGAATTTAAATTCCACCAGCTGCTGTGCTGGGATTTGAACCCATGTCCCCACAGCATTAGCCTGGCCTTTGGGGTTACAAGTCCAGTGACGTTACCACTGCACCACCCAGCTCCTCCGCGGTGACTGCAAGTGAATCACAGAATCATGCAAAGTTTACAGTACAGAGAGAGGTCACTTCGTCCACTCTGATCAATAAATGGGCCACCCAAGATGAGAAGAGACTGGCAGAGATTTACAATCATTGACAAAAGAAGAAATAGGGATTTGAGAAGATAATGTTTTCACACAGCGAGCGGATAGGGTGTTTATATCATTAATAATTAAAGATAGCAAGGCAGGTTGAGAAAGCAATTAATAAAGCTTACAGTTTCCTAGGCTTTACTAATAGAGTACAAGAGCAAGGAGTAGGTTGAACTTGTGTAAGACACTCGTCTTAGGCTGGAGTACTGCCGACAGTTCCTTTTTTAAATTCATTCATGGGATGTTGGTGTCACTTGCTGGCCAGCGTTTATTGTCCATCCTGAGGTACCCAAGAGCAGTTGAGAGCCAACCACATTGTTGTAGATCTGGAGTCACATATTGGCCATACCAGGTAAGGACGGCAGATTTCCTTCCCTAAAGGACATTGGTGAACCAGGTGGGTTTTTCTGACAATGGTTTCATGGTCATCAGTAGATTCTTAATTCCTGATTTTTAAAATTGATTTCAAATTCAATATTCCACTCTGGCGGGATCCGAACCCAGGTCCCCAGAACATTAACGGAGTTTCGGAATTAATAGTCTAGTGACAATACCATTAGGCCACCGCCTCTTCTCTGGTTACTGCACTTCTGGAAGGATATGAACGCATTGGAAAGAGTTCAAAAGAGGTTCACAAGAATGATCTCAGGGATGAGAAACTTCTGTCATGAGGAGAGATTAGGGAGGTTGGGGCTGTTCTCCTTGGAGAGGAGAAGGCTGAGAGGAGATTTGATTGAGATGTTCAAAATCATGAGTGGGCTGGACAGAGTAGATAGGGAGAAACTATTCCTCCTCTTAAAAGGATCAAGAACGAGAAGGCGCAGATTGAAAATAATTGGCAAAAGAAGCAAATGTGATGTGAGAAAGAAACATTTTCACACAGTGAGTGGTTCAGGTCCGGAATGAACTGCCTGAGGGTGTGTTGGAGGCAGATTCAATTGAGGCATTCAAGAGGGCATGAGATGATTATTTGAAAAGACACAATCTGCAGGGTTACGGGGGGAAGGCAGGAGAATGGCACCAGGTTGAATGCTCATTTGTAGAGCCAGTGCAGAGGGTACAGGAAAGATTTACCAGGATGTTGCCTGGTATGGAGGGCATTAGCTATGAGGAGAGGTTGGAGAAACTTGGTTTGTTCTCACTGGAACAACGGAGATTGAGGGGCGACCCGATAGAAGTCTACAAGATTATGAGAGGCATGGACAGAGTGGATAGTCAGAAGCTTTTTCCCAGGGTGGAAGAGTCAATTACTAGGGGGCACAGGTTTAAGGTGCGAGGGGCAAGGTTTAAAGGAGATGTACGAGGCAGAGTTTTTTACACAGAGCGTGGTGGGTGCCTGGAACTCGTTGCCGGGGGAGGTAGTGGAGGCAGATACGGTAGTGAGTTTTAAGGAGCGTCTTGACAAATGCATGAATAGGATGGGAACAGTGGGATATGGTCCCCGGAAGGGTAGGGGGTTTTAGTTCAGATGGGCAGCATGGTCGGTGACGGGCAATATGGTTGGTGCAGGCTTCAAGGGCCGAAAGGCCTGTTTCTGTGCTGTAATTTTCTTTGTTCTTTGTTCTTTGTTCTGTGATGAGCCGAATGGCCTCCTGTTGCATGGTAACAATTCAACAAGATCAACTTCAATAGACTGGACACTGTCTGGATAATAGACTGGACACTGTCTGGATGAGCAAATGCGCCTCCCCTTTTAAATCCAGTTTCTTGACTCTCAAATGGCCAAAGTTCAAGCAGCGGAAAAAGAAAACTCGTCAAAAACACCCTGAGGCTCTCCTTGAAATGCGGCAGCTTTCATGAGTGGGAGGAGTTTGCTATCCATCGTTCAAAATGGTGACAACTTGTCCACCAAGCTGCATCACTACAATAACTCCAGGAGTCTGCTGTAACGGAATGGTGCTTTATTGCACAAAATAAAACCAAGCAAAACCACAGGTCTGTGGTGAACACAAACAGGTCCCAACTGGGACAATGCAATACTGGACCCATTCAGAGGCCTGCTTTATACGGGGCTCAGTATACGAGTCCTGCCTGGTGAGTTAATTACCAATCCCCAGGGAGCTCGTATTCAACGAGTCCTACAGGGAGGCCAATCAGTAATTCCCCAGGCAAGCCCTGGGGGTTATCACAATAATGCTCCCAGTCCCATTGGTGCAATAATGAGGCAGAGTGGTGGTGCAAAAGGAGAGAAAAAGAAATGAATGCTCTTCTCCAGATCCAGCATGTTCTAAAGAGCTTTATTGATTTTGCAAACAGTTTTTCCTCCTCAGCTACTCCTCTTCAATTCCATTATCGTTATTGTAATAAGTCTTCAGAGGCAGAAGTCCCTTCACCAAAAACCCATTAATTACAATTCCAACAGCAGTACACAGAGTGCTGCCTGTTGCCAGTCTACCTTTGGAGTGCCAGAGGAACTGACACGCCTGGTTAAATACAAGGAAAAGACTCCCTGATTGGCCCATCAATTGACTCCTTAATCAGAGAGTTCATATTCCAATAGGCCAATCTCAATGGCTTGATTGAAGTCATTACATAATAATCTCTCCCTCAATGTCACCAAAACGAAGGAGATTGTCATTGACTTTGGGAAGCTTAAAGGAGGACATGCCATTGTCTACATCAATGGGGATGAAGTAGAAAGGGTCGGGAGCTTCAAGTATTTAGGTGTCCAGATCACCAACAACCTGTCCTGGTCCCCCCATGCCGATACTATAGTTAAGAAAGCCCACCAACGCTTCTACTTTCTCAGAAGACTAAAGAAATTTGGCATGTCAGCTACAACACTCACCAACTTTTACAGATGCACCATAGAAAGCATTTTTTCTGGTTGTATCACAGCTTGGTATGGCTCCTGCTCTGCCCATGACCGCAAGGAACTACAAAACGTCATGAATGTAGCCCAATCCATCACGCAAAACCAGCCTCCCATCCATTGACTCTGTCTACACTTCCCGCTGCCTCGGCAAAGCAGCCAGCATAATTAAGGACCCCACGCACCCCGGACATTCTGTCTTCCACCTTCTTCCTTCTGGAAAATGATACAAAAGTCTGAGGTCACATACCAACCGACTCAAGAACAGCTTCTTCCCTGCTGCTGTCAGACTTTTGAATGGATTTACCTTGCATTAAGTTGATCTTTCTCTACACCCCAGCTATGACTGTAACACTACATCTTGCACTCTCTCCTTTCCTTCTCTATGAACGGTATGTTGTGTCTGTATAGCGTGCAAGAAACAATACTTTTCACTATATGTTAATACATGTGACAATAATAAATCAAATCAAATCAAATCAAATCAGATCAAATACAGTTATCCCCCTTTACAAAAAGAACATCCTCTTTGAGCCCTCTGACCATGCAAACTGTTGTCTCATCTCTTGCCTCTCTTCTCTCTCCAAAAGTCTTTTTTTGGCTTTTGCTGCCTCTAAATTCATGTCCATCTTTCTGACAGCTCCATGTTTAAATCTCTACCCCACCCCTGACATTGGTTTGAAATGGCTCCTATCAAAGTCACAATGGATATCTTATATGACTGTCACCATGGTTAGTTACCCTTCCTCAGCCTGTCAAGAGCCTTTGCCGTCTCCACCAGTGCTTCTCCTCTGTTACACAGCTGGGTGAGTCTACCCTTGCCTGGTTCTATTCTCATCTTCCCATCTGTAGCCGGAGAATTAAAAGTAGTGATTTTCCCACTCATGCGCCTTTACCTCTGCCAGAAAGGTGGTTGGATGTTTTAGTTGTAGAGAGGCTTGTTCTGACCCCAGACTGAATTTTTACGATGTCGGGGGCTCGACCTCTGCCATCCAGAAGCTCTAATGATCATTGTTTGGCAGCAGGCGGGACTTCCTGCCTTATTTGGAGAGGCTCTCCAGCCCATCCCTTCACAGCGCTGCAGTGGAAGAGAGGTCTGGGACTACGTGTCGGGACATGGAGGCTAAGTTGGCACGGTGGCACAGTGGGGGCGGCATGGTGGCACAGTGGTTAGCACTGCTGCCTTACAGCGCCAGGGAGCCGGGTTCGATTCCCGGTTTGAGTCACTGTCTGTGTGGAGTTTGCACGTTCTCCCCGTGTCTGCATGGGTTTTCTCCGGGTGCTCCGGTTTCCTGCCATTGTCCGAAAGACATGCTGGTCAGGTGCATTGGCCATGCTAAATTCTCCTAAGTGTACCCGAATGGGCACCGGAGTGTGGCGACTAGGGGATTTTCACAGTGACTTCATTGCAGTGTTAATGTAATGTGACTATTAAATAAATTTACTTTAAAGTGGCAAGGGACCCAGGAGTTGTGAATGCAGTTGAACAGCAAATTGTTCATAGAACCATAGAATCCCGATAGTGCAGAAGGATGGGTCATTCGGCCCATCGAGTCTGCACCAAAAACAATCCCACCCAGGTCCTATCCCCGTAACCCATATATTTACCCTGCTAGTCCCCTGACACTAAGGGGCAATTTATCATGGCCAATCCACTTAACGCACACACCTTTGGACTGTGGGAGGAAACCGGAGCATCCGGGGGAAACCCACGCAGACACGGGGAGAATGTGCAAACTCCACACAAACAGTGACCCAAGCCAGGAATCGAATCCGGGTCCCTGGTGTTGTGAGGCAGCAGTGCTAACCACTGTGCTACCGTGCCACCCTAAATTCTTGAATCATTGCAGCCAGTGTGATGTATAGTTGAAGTGTACAATAGACGATCTCTATCTGTGTGATTGTCTGTCCCCATATTAAATTATTGTATTAGACGCACACAGATTCAATTATTGCATGTCCTTTTTTTTATAAATCACAACTCACTCAGGGAAGGATAAATACTCCAAGTGCAGAATTCTTCATGAACTGTAGGGTTCACAGTGAACTGATTGGTCAGGCTGCACTGTGCAAAGGCACTCCAGCATACTCCTGAAATAATCCAATAGTGTGCACCTCAAAAACCTCCAAATCAATGAAAAAACGTTGAACTTGAATATGTACATGGGAACTTTAAGGAACTGGATTCACTTTAATCATCAACAATTCTGCTGAATCTCAAATCACAAACCTTCTCATCACATCCTTTAATCTTCATCCCCATAAGTTCATAAATTGATAAGATATTGGGGCAGAAGTAGGCCATTCGGCCCATCGAGTCGGCTCCGCCATTCGATCATGGCTGATATGCTCCTCATCCCCATTTTCCTGCCTTCTCCCCATAACCCTTCAACCCATTACCAATTAAAAATCTGTCTAACTCCTCCTTAAACTTACTCGCTGTCCCAGCATCCACCGCAGTTTGGGGTAGCGAATTCCACAGATTCACAACCTGCTGGGAGAAGTAGTTTCTCCTCAACTCTGTTTTAAATTTGGTCCCCCTTATCCTAAGACTATGGCCTCTCGTCCTAGAATGTCCCACAAGAGGAAGCATCCGCTCCACATCTATTTCATCCATACGTTTTATTATCTTGTATACCTCAATTTGATCTCCCCTCATTCTTCTAATTTCCAGAGAGTAAAGACCTAACTGTTCAATCTCTCTTCAAACATCACACCCCCCATCTCTGGAATCAATCCTTCAGAAACTCTTCGGATTATTTCTTGAACCCTGATGATATGCAGTCTGCCTGATGCCTTTCACAACTCCTTTATTCTTTGGAAGAAAATACCCCATTATACTTTTATTTTGAGCAGCACAGTGGCACAGTGCTTAGCACGGCCGCCTCATGGTGCCAGGGATCCAGGTTCAGTACCCAGCTTGGGTCACTGTGCGGAGTCTGCACATTTGCCCCGTGTCTACGTGGGTTTCCCCGGGTGCTCCGGTTTCCTCCCACAGTCCAAAGATGTACGGGTTAGATGGATTGGCCATGCTAAATTGCCGAATGACCTCCTTCGGCAATGTAGGGATTCTATGGTTCTACTTCAAGTTCTTAATTTGCAAACTTTCCCCAGTGCGTGGGCTTCAGTTTGATGATTGAAACAAGCTTCTAAAGTCTGTTTTGCATCTGCAATTAATTATAATGTCTGGAGAGCGTCCTCTGTAGGATTTTTACATACTATTTTTAACAGTTCCTTGGTTCCTTCTCTGGGTTTGGACATGGCTGGCATCTATTGTCACCCCTAATTGCCCTGAGAAGTTGGTGGTGAGACATCTTCCTGAATTGGTCTAGATTCTATGTAGGGTTTGGTGCAACTGAGTATTTTGCCAGACCATTTCAGAGATCAGTTAAGAGTCAGTCACATTGGGAGTGAGACTGGAGTCTCCTTTAGCCCCAGACTGGATAAGATCGATAGGTTTCCTTCCCTGAAGCCAGGGACCCAGACTCAATTCTGGCATCGGGCCACTGTCTGTGCAGAGTCTGCACATTCTCCCCATGTCTGCGAGAGTCTCCTCCGGGTGCTCCGGTTTCTTCCCATAGTCCAAAGATTTGCGGGTTAGGTTGATTGGCCGTGCTAAATTGTCCCTTTTAGGGGGATTAACCATGGATTCATGGCAGGAAAGTTGTGTTTGACAAACTTACTGGATTTTTATGAAGATGTGACTAGTGCGGTTGACGGAGGGGAACTGGTGGATGCGGTGTTCTTGGATTTCCAAAAGGCGTTCGATAAGGTGCCTCACAAAAGGTTGCTGCGGAAGATTGGGGCACACAGAGTTGGGGGTAGGGTGTTAGCGTGGATTGGGGATTGGCTATCCACCAGGAAGCAGAGAGTTGGAATAAATGGGTGCTTTTCTGGTTGGCGGGTGGTGACTAGTGGCGTGCCGCAGGGATTGGTACTGGGGCCTCAACTGTTTACTATTTACATAGATGATCTGGAGGAGGGGACTGAGTGTAGGGTAACAAAGTTTGCTAACGACACAAAGATAAGTGGGAAAGTGAATTGCGTGGAGGAAGCGGAAGGTCTGCAGAGAGATTTGGATAGGCTGAGTGAGTGGGCGAGGATATGGCAGATGGAGTATAACATTGGCAAATGTGAGGTTACTCACTTTGGAAGAAATAATAGCAAATTGGATTATTATTTAAATGGAAAAAAATTACAACATGCTGCTGTGCAAAGGGACCTGGGAGTCCTTGTGCAGGAGTCGCAAAAACTCAGTCTGCAGGTACAACAGGTGATCAAGAAGGCAAATGGGATGTTGGCATTTATCGCGAGGGGGATAGAATATAAAAGCAGAGAAGTCTTGCTGCATCTGTACAGGGCATTGGTGAGGCCGCAGCTGGAATACTGTGTGCAATTTTGGTCCCCTTATTTGCGAAAGGGTATATTGGCCTTGGAGGGAGTGCAGAGAAGGTTCACCAGGCTGATAACGGAGATGAGGGGTGTTGATTATGAGGAGAGATTGAGCAGATTAGGTTTGTACTCGTTGGAGTTTAGAAGGCTGAGGGGGATCTTATAGAGGCATATAAGATAATGAAGGGGCTGGATAGGGTAGAAGTGGAGAGATTCTTTCCACTTAGAAAGGAAACTAGAACTAGAGGGCACAACCTCAAAGTAAAGGGGGGTCACTTTAGGACAGAGTTGAGGAGGAACTTCTTCTCTCAGAGGGTGGTAAATCTCTGGAATTCTCTGCCCACTGAAGTGGTGGAGGCTACCTCGTTGAATATGTTTAAGTCACGGATAGATGGATTTCTGATCGGTAGGAGAATTAAGGGTTATGGGGAGCAGGCGGGTAAGTGGAACTAATTCACTTCAGATCAACCATGATCTTATTGAATGACGGGGCAGGCTCGAGGGGCTAGATGGCCTACTCCTGCTCCTATTTCTTATGTTCTTATGTTAACAGGGTAAATGCGGGGTTACTGGAAAAAGGCCTGAGTGGGATTATTGTCAGTGCAGCCTCGATGGGCCAAATGGCCTCTTTCTACACCGTAGAGATTCTATGATTCCATGATATGAGTGAGCCACTGGATTTTATAAAAGCAAAATACTGCGGCTGCAACAAAAGCAGAAAATGCTGGATAAACTCAGCAGGTCTGGCAGCATCTGTGAAGAGAAACAGAGTTAACACTTCGAGTCCAAATGATCCTTCTACACCATATTATGTTAATCTGATAGCTTCAAAATCACTCTACTGTGACCAGCTTTACATTTCAAGATTTCTAAAACTCTAGCTGAATTTAAACTGATTCTCTGGAATCCTAGTCCATATTGTGAGGAAACGCCTATGATACTAAACCACTTGTGAGATTTTTTATTGTGCCCACCCCAGTCCAACGCCGGCAGGTCCACAGCATCACAATACCACTTGTGTGTGATATTTAGGATGTGAACATGATATGTTTAGTATTTAAATAGGTTTTGTAAACAGCAATGTTTACTGGCATATATATGGTGCTTTGAAAGCAGTAAAACATGGAATACTGTGGACAGTTCTGGTCACCCTATGATAGAAAGGATATTATTAAACTAGAAAGAGTGCAAAAACGATTTACTAGGATACTACTGGGACTTGATGGTTTGAGTTATAAGGAGAGGCTGGATAGACTGTGACTTTTTTTCCCTTGAATGTAGGAGGCTTAGGGGTGATCTTATAGAGGTCTATAAAATAATGAGAGGCATAGATAAGGTAGATAGTCAACATCTTTTCCCAAAGGTTGGGGAGTCTAAAACTAGAGGGTATAGGTTTAAGGTGAGGAGGGAGAGATACAAAAGGGTCCAGAGGGACAATTATTTCACACAGAGGGCGGTGGGTGTTAGGAACGAGCTGCCAGAGGTAGTAGTAGAGACGGGTACAATTTTGTCTTTTAAAAAGCATTTAGACAGTTACATGGGTAAGATGGGTATAGAGGGATATGGGCCAAACGCAAACAATTAGGACTAGCTTGGTGGTTTAAAAAAAAGGGGTGGCATGGACGAGTTGGGCCGAAGGGCCTGTTTCCAAGCCGCAAACCTCAATGACTTGAAAACATCTCAAGGTACTTCACAGGAAAATGATCAGATGAACTTGATGGCAAATTACAGACAAAGAATGAGGTTTTAAGCAGCATCTTCAAGGAAGATAGAAAGGCCGAGAGATATAGAGAACGATTTCCAGAGCTTGCAAGATAGACAGCTGAAGGTATGGCCACCAATGGTAGGAGAAAGTAAATCAAGGATGACAAGAGGTCGGAATTAGAGGAACACAGATCTCGGAAGGGGTTGTAGGATTACAGTGAAAGAGAGATGCAAGACTGAGGTGAAGAGGGATGAGAATTTCAAATTTGAGGCATCATCTGATCAGCTAAAATAGGTTAGCAGGAGATGATGGCGCAGTGGTATTGTCACTAGAACATAGAACATAGAACATTACAGCGCAGAACAGGCCCTTCGGCCCACGATGTTGCACCGACCAGTTAAAAAAAAAAACTGTGACCCTCCAACCTAAACCAATTTCTTTTCGTCCATGAACCTATCTACGGATCTCTTAAACGCCCCCAAACTAGGCGCATTTACTACTGATGCTGGCAGGGCATTCCAATCCCTCACCACCCTCTGGGTAAAGAACCTACCCCTGACATCGGTTCTATAACTACCCCCCCTCAATTTAAAGCCATGCCCCCTCGTGCTGGATTTCTCCATCAGAGGAAAAAGGCTATCACTATCCACCCTATCTAAACCTCTAATCATCTTATATGTTTCAATAAGATCCCCTCTTAGCCGCCGCCTTTCCAGCGAAAACAATCCCAAATCCCTCAGCCTCTCCTCATAGGATCTCCCCTCCATACCAGGCAACATCCTGGTAAACCTCCTCTGCACCCTCTCCAAAGCCTCCACATCCTTCCTGTAATGTGGGGACCAGAACTGCACACAGTACTCCAAGTGCGGCCGCACCAGAGTTGTGTACAGTTGCAACATAACGCTACGACTCCTAAATTCAATCCCCCTACCAATAAACGCCAAGACACCATATGCCTTCTTAACAACCTTATCTACTTGATTCCCAACTTTCAGGGATCTATGCACACATACACCTAGATCCCTCTGCTCCTCCACACTATTCAAAGTCCTCCCGTTAGCCCTATACTCAACACATCTGTTATTCCTACCAAAGTGAATTACCTCACACTTCTCCGCATTAAACTCCATCCGCCACCTCTCGGCCCAACTTTGCAACCTGTCTAAGTCTTCCTGCAAACTACGACACCCTTCCTCACTGTCTACCACACCACCGACTTTGGTGTCATCAGCAAATTTGCTAATCCACCCAACTATACCCTCATCCAGATCATTAATAAATATTACAAACAGCAGTGGCCCCAAAACAGATCCCTGAGGTACACCACTTGTAACCGCACTCCATGATGAATATTTACTATCAACCACCACCCTCTGTTTCCTATCCGCTAGCCAATTCCTGATCCAATTTCCTAGATCACCCCCAATCCCATACATCTGCATTTTCTGCAGAAGCCTACCATGGTGAACCTTATCAAACGCCTTACTAAAATCCATATATACCACGTCCACTGCCTTGCCCCCATCCACCTCCTTGGTCACTTTCTCAAAAAACTCAATAAGGTTCGTAAGGCACGACCTACCTGCCACAAAACCATGCTGACTATCACCTATCAATTCATTACTCTCCAAATAACTATAAATCCTATCCCTTATAATTTTTTCCAACATCTTGCCGACAACAGAAGTGAGACTCACCGGTCTATAATTCCCGGGGAAGTCTCTGTTCCCCTTCTTAAACAATGGGACAACATTCGCTAACCTCCAATCTTCTGGTACTATACCAGAGGCCAACGACGACCTGAAGATCAGAGCCAGAGGCTCTGCAATCACTTCTCTTGCCTCCCAGAGAATCCTTGGATAAATCCCATCCGGACCAGGGGATTTATCTATTTTCAGACCCTCCAGAATATCCTGCACATCCTCCTTATCAACTGTAATACTGTCTATTCTACTCCCTTGCAACCCAGTGTCCTCCTCAGCTATATTCATGTCCCCTTGCGTGAACACCGAAGAGAAATATTGGTTCAATGCTTCACCAATCTCCTCCGGTTCCACACATAACTTCCCTCTGCCATCTATAACTGGCCCTAAACTTGCCCTAACCAACCTTCTGTTCTTGACATACCTATAGAACGCCTTAGGATTCTCTTTAACCCTATCCGCCAAAGTCTTCTCATGTCCCCTTTTAGCCCTTCTAAGCTCGCTCTTCAACTCCCTCTTAGCCAATCTAAAGCTTTCTAGTGCACTACCCGAGTGCTCACGTCTCATCCGAACATAAGCCTCCTTTTTCTTTTTAACCAACAAAGAAACTTTTTTGGTGCACCACGGTTCCCTAGCCCTACCAATTCCTCCTTGCCTGACAGGGACATACCTATCACAGACTCGCAGTAGCTGCTCCTTGAAAAAACTCCACATGTCGGACGTTCCCAGTCCCTGTAATCTCCTAGTCCAACCTATGTTTCCTAATTCTCTCCTAATAGCCTCATAATTACCCTTCCCCCAGCTAAAACCACTGGCCCGAGGTTCATGCCTATCCCTTTCCATCACTAAGGTGAACGTAACCGAATTGTGGTCACTATCACCAAAATGCACACCAACTTCCAAGTCTAGCACCTGGTCTGGCTCATTTCCCAGCACCAGATCCAATATAGCCTCACCTCTAGTTGGCCTGTCTACATACTGAGTCAAAAAACCTTCCTGCACGCTTTGAACAAAAACTGACCCCTCTAACGAGCTAGAGCTATAACAATTCCAGTCAATATTAGTCAAGTTAAAATCCCCCATAACAATTGCCCTATTACTTTCACTCCTAAGCAGGATTGACTCCGCAATCCTTTCCTCAACCTCTCTAGAACTTTTAGGAGGTCTATAAAAGACTCCCAACAGGGTGACCTCTCCTCTCCTATTTCTAATCTCCGCCCATACTACCTCAACAGATAAGTCCTCATCAAACCTCCTCTCTGACACTGTGATACAATCTCTGACCAATAATGCTACCCCTCCCCCTCTTCTACCTCCTTCCCTACTTCGACTAAAACATTTGAACCCCGGGACCTGCAGCATCCATTCCTGCCCCTGCTCTATCCATGTCTCTGAAATAGCCACAACATCGAAGTCCCAGGTACTGATCCACGCTGCAAGTTCACCCACTTTATTGCGAATACTCCTGGCATTGAAGTATACACATTTCAAACCCTGCTCCACCCCACCTCTGCAATGCCGTGCATTGCAGTCCCCATCCATGCATCCCTCACTTTCAGCCCCACTACTCAGGATCCCTCCCCCCCCCCGAATCAGTTTAAACCTCCCTGCATGGCCTTAGCAAATTTACCCCCCAGGATATTGGTCCCCTTCTGATTAAGGTGTAGACCATCCTTCTCATAGAGGTCACACCTTCCCCAGTACGAGCCCCAATTGCTTAAGTACCTGAACCCCTCCCTCCTGCACCATCCCCTCAGCCATGAATTCAAACCTTCCCTCTGACTCATAATCCAGAGACCCAGCGTAATGCTCTGGGGACCCAGGTTCGAATCGCACCGTGGCACATGGTGGAATTTAAATTCAATGAAACATCTGAAATTAAAAGTCTACCTGTGACTCCTGATCCACGGCAATGAGAGAATCTCATTGAAACTTGCAGAATACGGAAAGGCCTGGATAGAGTGGACGTGGGGAAGACATTTCCATTAGTAGGTGAGACTAGAATCCGAGGGTACAGCCTCAGATTAAAGGGACAACCCTTTAGAACTGGGATGAGGAGGAATTTCTTCAGCCAGAGGGTGATGAATCTATGGAATTCATTGCCACAGAAGGCTGTGGAGGCCCAGGTCATTGAGTGTATTTAAGACAGAAATAGGTAGGTTCTTGATTGGTGAGGGGATCAAAGGTTACGGGGAAAAGGTCGGAGAATGGGGTTGAGAAACTTATCAGCCATGATCGAATGGCGGAGCAGACTCGATGGACCAAATGGCCTAATTCTGCTCCCATATCTTATGGTCTTGACTCTGAACTGCCCACTCAAAGGCAATTAGGGATGGGCAATCGGTGCAGAAGTGATGGACAAATAGAATTTGTTATGAGTTTAAATTTTGTGGAGCAACTAACCAAAGAGATAAGTGCTTGCAACTGAACTTCCACGACAAGGCTTATTGGGCAGAATAGTTTGGCATGAGCTGAAGTTTACAGAGGGTGGGGGATGTGAGATTGACCCAGAGAGCATTGGGGACAGTCGAGCGACATGTATATAAAAGATAACAATAACTCTATGTTATCATGTGTGTTAATCTTAGTTGATGCCTCTGGCCATTCACTTCAGAAAAAAGATGTTCCACGTTGTTGCACTGAAACTTCGAAGGGATGATCGCTAAATTGTGTGGGGGGCATGTTCATGCTCGAGCGTAGATGTCACTTTAAATTGATGATCCGAGCTTCTTGCCTAATGCAGAACTTAGTCATGCAAATCATTTTAAATACTTGTTCCATGCTGAGTTAGCTGATCACAGTTAGAGGCCAGTTGACTTTCAGTTCTCTTAGGCTGGGAGGGAGTGTGTTGGTAACATTTATCACAGTTCCTATTCTCGCCAGAGTGTTTGGGTGCCATTTAAGAGCCACATCAGTTCCCGCTGTGATGGACTTCATTGTTGAGTGCCCATCCACTCTCTGTATAGAATCACAAAATCTCTACAATGCAGGAGGAGGCCATTCAGCCCATCGAGTCTACACGGACAGCAATCCCACCCAGGCCCTATCCCAGCAACGTCAGGCATTTACCCTGACACTCAGGGGCAATTTAGCATGGCCCATTCACCTGACCGCACATCTTTGGACTGTGGGAGGAAACTGGAGCACCCGGAGGAAACCCACGCAGACACGAGGAGAATGTGCAGACAGCGCCCAGACAGTCACCCGAGGCCAGAATCGAACCTGGGTTCCTGGCACTGTGAGGCAGCTGTGCTCACGACTGTGCCACTGTGCCACTGTGCCACCGTGCCGCACCAGGATAGGAAAGGTCTACAATGGGATGTCTAGTTCAGCCGTCCATTCAATGATGCCCAGAGTGGGGAAGTGAAATGGCAGCTTTGCATCTTACTGGGTAGGTTAATGTTATCTGTTCCATAGTCTGCGACTTACAACCTTCTCTCTTTGCTCTTTGGCTTGGCCCACTTATGGGCCAAGTGGACAGATTGCCCATGCTTCGTGCAGATCCGGGTAAGTGTTGCCCACTGTCTTGGAGGCACCTCTGCTCTTGGTTCATATGCTGTGTGGGAGTTGATCTGACGATCTACACATGGCTTCCACTGGGCAGCATGGTGCCACAGTGGTTCGCACTGCTGCCTCACAGCATCAGTTCCATTCCTGTCTGCGTGTAGTCTGCACATTCTCCCTGTATCTGTGTGGGTTTCCTCCGGGTGCTCCGGTTTCCTCCCACAGTCCAAAGATGTGTGGGTTAGGTTGGTTGGCCATGCTAAATTACCCCTTAGTGTCAGGGGGATTAGCAGGGTAAATATGAGGGGCTACGGGGACAGGACCTGGGTGGGACTGTGGTCGGTGGAGACACAATGGGCTGAATGGCCTCCTTCTGTACTCTAAGGATTCTATGATTCTATGTAGGTTAGGTGGATTGGCCATGCTAAATTGCTCTTTAATGTACAAAGATGTGTAGGTGAGGTGGATTAGGCGTATTAAATGCACAGAGTCGGGGGAGGAGGGCTGGGGTAACATGCTCTTTCAGAGAGGTGGTGCAAACTCAATGGGCCAAATGGCTTCCATCTGCACTGTGGGGATTCTATGGTCTCACTGTGTGCTAGCTCTTCATGCAATAAGAGCAGGAGAATTAGGAGGAGGGCTTGTCTATTAAGTCTTAGAGACCACTCTGTCTTTCAACATGATCCCAGTTGGTTTTCTAACTCAACCCCAACCTCTCATACTATCCCTATGTCTCTTAAGCCCTTTAGCATCTGGAGACGGTAGCAGAGTGGTAATGTCTTTGGACTCGTAATCTAGAGGCCCAGGTTAATGCTCTGGAGACATGGGTTCAAATCCCACCATGGCATCTGGTGGAATTTAAGTTTAAGCAATTAATAATTCTGAAATTGAAAGCATCCAGGAATGGTTATGATGAAATTGTTGGGAAAACAATTGGGGCGGCACGGTAGCACAGTGGTTAGCACTGCTGCTTCACAGCTCCAGGGTCCCGGGTTCGATTCCCGGCTCGGGTCACTGTCTGTGTGGAGTTTGCACATTCTCCTCGTGTCTGCGTGGGTTTCCTCCGGGTGCTCCGGTTTCCTCCCACAGTCCAAAGATGTGCGGGTTAGGTTGATTGGCCAGGTTAAAAAAATTGCCCCTTAGAGTCCTGGGATGCGTAGGTTAGAGGAATTAGCGGGTAAAATATGTGGGGGTAGGGCCTGGGTGGGATTGTGGTCGGTGCAGACTCAATGGGCCGAATGGCCTCCTTCTGCACTGTAGGGTTTCTATGATTCTATGAAAACCTATCTGGTTCACTTTAGGGAAGGAAATCTGCCATCCTTAACAGTTCTGACCTGCATGTGACTCCAGACCCATATCAATGTGGTTGATTCTCAACTGCCCTCTGCAAGCCCTCAGTTTGAGGGCAATTAGGGATGGGCAAGATATGCTGGCCTTGCCCTTACCCCATGAAGGGATTCTATTAAATTCTGCCCTGAAAATGCTCAAAGCTAATCGTGCACTGCCCTTTGGGTTAAGGAGTTCCAAGGATTTGGAACCCTTTGAGTCATAGAGTCATAGAGGTTTACAGCATGGAAACAGGCCCTTCGGCCCAACTTGTCCATGCCCCCCTTTTTTTTTAAAACCCCTAAGCTAATCCCAATTGCCCGCATTTGGTCCATATCCCTCTATACCCATCGTGCCCATGTAACTGTCTCAATGCTTTTTAAAAGTCAAAATTGTACCTGCCTCTACTACTACCTCTGGTAGCTTGTTCCAGACACTCACCACTCTCTGTGTGAAAAAATTGCTCCTCTGGACACTTTTGTATCTCTCCCCTCTCACCTTTAACCTATGCCCTCTCATTTTAGTCTCCCCTTTGAGTGAAGAAGTTTCTCCTCACCTCAGTCCGACAAGGCCGAACTCTTAACCTGAGGTTGTGGCCGCATGGGCAGCATTTTTCCAGGCTGGTGGGGGTGGGGACGGAGGCAGGCATGCACTTTCCTGGCACCATCCTGCCAACCAATTTTGAAGAATGCTGGATTGGGTGGAATGGCTACCTCCCTGCAAAGGTGGGCAGCTCCAAGCTGATGAAAAAGCCAAGTGTGGCCATTGATGAGAGGGCACTGGAATTCTCCAGTCGGCCTGCGGATCCCACGGCATTCTGAACATGGCAGTTTGGGGGTCACTGTCAGTGTGCCAGGAGGAATTTAAGCTTCCCCCCCATTCCCTCTCTGCCCCTCACATAATTGACCACAGCTGAGGCAGCAGGGATTACCCTCCCCAATGTTCGTCTGGCAGATGCACCCAACGTTTTCCAATATAAAAATGGGGGTAAATTCTTAAGCGTGTGTTGGAGCAAAGGGACCTGCAGTCAGAAAGAATGCTTTCTATATCTGTAAGAGTTGGTGAGAGTTGTAGCAGACATGCTCAGGAAATTCAGCATGGCAGGTTGGCACAGTGGTTAGCACTGCTGCCTCACAGTGCCAGGGACCGGGGTTCGATTCCCGGCTTGGGTCATTGTCTGTGTGGAGTCTGCATGTTCTCCCTGTGTCTGCGTGCGTTTCCTCCGGGTGCTCCAGTTTCCTCCCACAGTCCAAAGAAGTGCGACTCAGGTTGATAGCCCACACTAAATTGACCCTAGTGTCAGAGGGACTAGCAGGGTAAATACACAGGGTTATGTGGGTGGGGTCTGGGTGGGACTGTGGTCTGTGCAGACCCAATGGGCCAAATGGCCTCCTTCTGCACTGTATGATTCTATGTCTGCGACTTCTCTCACCATTTGTTACAGATGCACCACAGAAAGCATTCTTTCTGGTTGTATCACAGCTTGGTATGGCTCCTGCTCTGCCCAAGACCACAAGAAACTACAAAGCGTCGTGAATGAAGCCAGTCCATCACACAATCCAGCCTCCCACCCGTTGACTCTGTCTACACTTCCCGCAGCCTCGGCAAAGCAGCCAGCATAATCAAGGACCCCACGCACCCCAGACATTCTCTCTTCCACCTTCTTCAATCAGGAAAAAGATACAAAAGTCTGAGGTCACGTACCAACTGACTCAAGAACAGCTTCTTCCCTGCTGCCGTCAGACTTATGAATGGACCTATCTTGCATTAAGTTGATCTTTCTCTGCACCTTAGCTATGACTGTAACACTACATTCTGCACTCTGTCCTTTCCTTCTCTATGTACGATATGCTTTGTCTGCATAGCGTTCAAGAAACAATACCTTTCATAGCATACTAATACCATGTGACAAATATAAATCAAATCAAATCAAATATGTGCATAGATTATTGAAGGTAGCAGGACAGGTGCAAAGAGCAGTTAATAAATCATATAGTATCCTGGGCTTTATTAGTAGGGACACAGAGTACAAGAGCAAGGAGGTTATGCTGAACTCAGCTAGGATATTGTGTACAGTTCTGGATACCACAATATAGGAAGGAAGTGAAGAATTTAGAGAGAGTGCAGAAGAGGTTTACAAGAATGGTTCCAGGGATGAGAACCTTCAGTTGTGAGGATAGACTGGAGAGGTTGGGACTGTTCTCCTTGGAGAAAAGAAGATTAAAAAGAGAGTTGATACAGATGTTCAAAATCATGAGGGGGCGGGACAGTGTAGATAGGGAGAAACTGTTCCTGCTCGTAACAGGATCAAGAACTAGAAGGCACAGATTTAATATGATTGGCAAAAGAAGCAAATGTGATGTGAGAAAAAAACATTTTCCCACAGCAAATGGTTCAGGTCTGGAATCATAGAATCCCTACAGTGCAGAAGCGGGCCATTTAGCCCATCGAGTCTGCACCATCCACAATCCCACACAGGCCATATCCCTATAGTGTCAGGGGGATTAGCAGGGTAAATGTGTGGAGTTGCGGGAAAAGGGCCTGAGTGGGATGTGGTCGGCATGAATATGATAGGCCGAATGGCCTCCTTCTGTACTGTAGGAATTCTATGATTCTACGATGACTTCATGCAGTTATCCTATCTAGTCGTAGGTATCCTAGCTAATGCGTAGGTTAGAGGGATTAGTGGTAAATATGTAGGGATATGGGGGTAGGGCCTGGGTGGGATTGTGGTCGGTACAGACTCAATGGGCCGAATGGCCCCTTTCTGTACTGTAGGGATTCTAATTCTAATTCTAGTCCTGCTGACACTAAGGGGCAAATTAGCATGGCCAATCAACCTGACCTGCACATCTTTGGAGTGTGGGAGGAAACCCACGCAGATACGGGGAGAACGTACAAACTCCACACAGTGACCCGAGGCCGGAATTGAACCCAGGACCCTGGCGCTGTGAGGCAGCAATGCTAGCCACTGTGCCACCGTGCCGCCCTGCCTGGAAGTGTGGTGGAGGCAGGTTCAATCGAGGCAGTAGATGATTATTTGAGTTGAAACAATGTGCAGGGGTTTGGGGAAATGGCAGGGGAATGGTACTAAGTCGTGATGCTCATTTGGAGAGCCGGTGCAGACATAATTGGCCTCCTTCTGCACCATTGCAATTTTGTGATTGTGTGAAATGCTGACAGGTTGTCTCCCCTTCCCCTCACCGACAGCAGGCTGCACACTCCTCCTAGTTTCGAGACCTTACCCTAAAACGTCAGGTATGTCCCCTCACCCATTCGGGACTCTCAATTTACCCTGACGATGAGGTCTCCACCCCAAAGCAGGCAACCCTGCCCAGGTACCCCACAGCCACGGGGAAATATATTAAAGTTTATTTATTAGTGTCACAAGTAGGCTTACATGAACACTGCAATGAAGTTACTGTGAAAATCCCCTCGTCGCCACACTCCCGCGCATTAAATTGCATCAGTTATGCTTCAGATTTCTACCAATTTCTTATCCTTTATCTGGTCCAACTTGTCTGCATGGGTTTCCTCCGTGTGCTCCGGTTTCCTCCCACACTCCGAAGATGTGAAGGGGCGGCACGGTGGCACAGTGGTTAGCACTGCTGCTTCACAGCTCCAGGGACCTGGGTTCGATTCCCGGCTTGGGTCACTGTCTGTGTGGAGTTTGCACATTCTCCTCGTGTCTGCGTGGGTTTCCTCCGAGTGCTCCGGTTTCCTCCCACAGTCCAAAGATGTGCGGGTTAGGTTGATTGGCTATGCTAAAATTGCCCCTTAGTGTCCTGGGATGCGTGGATTAGCGGGTAAAATATGTAGGGATATGGGGGTGGGGTCTGGGTGGGATTGTGGTCGGTGCAGACTCGATGGGCCGAATGGCCTCTTTCTGTACTGTAGGGTTTCTATGATGTGCAGGTGAGGTGGATTGGCCATGCTAAATTGCCCCTTAGTGTCAGCGGGACTAGCTAGGGTAAATGCATGGGGTTATCAGCATTCAGGTACACTGAGAGAGAATTTAGCATGAATTTAGCATGTATTTAGCATGAATTTAGCACATATTTTGGACAGTGGGAGAAAATTGGAACACCCGGAGGAAACCCACGCAGACACGGGGAGAACGTGCAGACTCCGCACAGACAGTGACCTAAGCCGGGAATCGAACCCGGGTCCCTGGCGCTGTGAGGAAGCAGTGCTAACCACTGTGCCACCATTAGCTCGGCATGCACCTCCCCAGTTGAGAATTTAAAGACGCTTCAATTTAAGACCACCTCTCAGATTTTCTAAATTCCTTTCATTGCTTGGGCTCAGTCTGGCTGTAAAAAGAGAGAGAGAGAAAATAATTTCCTGCGCTCTTCTTTGGACCAGTGACTGATGTTATTTCTATGCTAAAAGCTGTCGTGGGGACGGGAGGCTTGTTTTTTGTTTGAGACGCTGAGCTTTTGGGCGACGTTCCCTTATCCCTTTGTTTACAAGTTGATGATTCCCAAGGCTCACATGATCAGCGGAGCTGGGCAGTGCAGGGACTGACGTGCATTTTTGCACGTTCTGTTTTTTTTTTCTCTCTGTAAATGCTTTAGCAAAGCACAGGCAGAAAAGCAGAGAGGGAAGGAGAGAGAGAGAGAGACAGAGACGGAGGGAGAGAGAGAGAGAGAGCTAGAAGCAGCAACTGGGGAAGAGGAGAATCTGAAGCCAAAGAGAAAAAGAGGACTTTTGTTGTTAGATAACAGCGCCAGTTTCCATTTCTGATCTATCCATTCCTCAGGAAGATACGCTGCATCAGAAAAAAAAATAGGAGACAAAATCTGTGTATTTTTTTGGCAAAAACTTAAAATGTCAGTTTCCAATTTAGCAGAAGAAAGTTTGCATGGTGAGTATTCCAAAGAAGCTCTCTTGTTGCCTGTAATAATGTGCTTAATATTGTCAATGTTATTTCTGACAACTGCTTCTAATAATTCTCTGGAGCATCCGTGTGAAAGCAGACTTTTATTTCTTGCTGTGGGGTCCCGAAGCAGGATTTATTGGAGCTGTTTTGCACCTCATTTGAAATAATATCCCCACATTCTTTTGCAGATTTGAGCTGTCAAAATACACAGCTGTAAATGGAGATTTGCATGTATATTGATTTGAATTATTATTTTTTTGGGTGATACTTCTGCGTTTAAAATATAATCAATTGATTCAGGTGCACTTTGATTTATTCATGGGCTTTTTTCTTCTTGGCTAATTGATTCTGACAGGGGTGGAATCACTGGCTCTCTGTTCTGCTTTGCGACTGTTGTCTTTATTCAAGTTTACCACTTGTCTTTATGAATGGGAGGAAAGCTGACACGCACAGAGCAGGTGGGGGAGGGGCCAGGGTAATTTAAAGCAACACTGTTGCTTTGAGGGAAAGAGCTAATATTTTTATAGGTCACCTCTTTCTCTCTCTCCCACCCCCCCACCACCTCGGGATATAGCTTCATAGTAAATAAAGTGCTTTGGCGGTGCAGTCAGGGTAGGAAATGTTGACTGTGGCACAGAGCAGGGTTCAACAAACAAGCAGTACGAGTGCTTGTTAATGTGATGCATGGTGGCACGGTGGTTAGCACTGCTGCCTCACAGCTCCAGGGACCCCGGTTCGATTCCTGGCTTGGGACACTGTGCGGGAGTCCGCACGTTCCCCCCGTATCTGCTGTGGGTTTACTCCGGGCGCTCTGGTTTCCTCCCACAGTCCGAAAGGCGGGCTGGTAAAACGCATTGACCATGCTAAATTCACTGAGGGAGAACAGGCACCGGAGTGTGGCAACTGGGGGATTTTCACAGTAACTTCATTTCAGTGTTAATGTAAGCCTATTTGTGACACTGATGAATAAACTTAAAAATGATGTTGGCAGAGTCCAGGATGCGAGTTGGACACTTAGTCCTTTTGAA
Source organism: Mustelus asterias (assembly GCF_964213995.1). Classification (NCBI taxonomy): domain Eukaryota; kingdom Metazoa; phylum Chordata; class Chondrichthyes; order Carcharhiniformes; family Triakidae; genus Mustelus; species Mustelus asterias. The sequence goes on along the minus strand of NC_135801.1, from coordinate 189,077,778 downwards.
ATAGAGTGGTGGGATCTGTTGTGTATATCAGGGATTGCATTCGAAGCCATGTGTTGCATATGGATGATGATGTGTCTGACAGTGTAGAGCTCCCTCGGTACTGCATTGTAAGTGCCTGGATAGACCTTGTGCCCAAGTCTTGTAAGTGGGTCTCAAATCCATAACTTTTTGGCAAAGGTGCACTGTAACTTGGGTGAGCAAGTTAAAGCTAGGTGTTTTGAAATAGAGAGGGACAGTACTGCACATGCGATAATAAACTGTGTATGTGCATGTTCCCAGGGCAGGTGTCCTATTAGCTCAGATATGGGTGTCTAATGAGGAAAGGTTGTGCTGTGGCGTAGTGGTATTGTCACTGGACCAGTAATCCAGAGACCCAGGGCAAAATCAAGGGACCCGCGTTCAAATCCCACCATGGCAAACAGTAAAATTTGAGCTCAATAAAAATCTGGAATTACACGACTGTCCATGCGTAGGTTAGGTGGATTACCCATGGTAAATCATAGATTTCCTACAGTCTAGAAGGAAGCCATTCGGCCCATCGAGTCCGCACCGACCACAATCCCACCCAGGCCCTATTCCTGTAACCCCACGTATTTACCCTGCTAATCTCCTGACACTAGGGTCAATTTAGCATGACCAATCAACCTAAACTGCACACCTTTGGAGTCTAGGAGGAAATCGGAACACCTGGAGGAAACCCACGCAGACATGGGGAGAACGTGCAAACTCCACACAGACAGTGACCCAGGTCCCTGGCGCTGTGAGGCAGCAGTGCTAACCACTGTGCCACCGTGCCGCCCCAATGCGTAGAGTTAGGGAGATAGGGTGGAGGGGATGTGGGTTGCTCTTCCGGAGAGTTGGTGCAGACTCGATGGGCCAAATGGCCTCTTTCTATGATTCTATGGATTTAACGCCACCCCCCGCCCCCCCCGCCCGCCCCAATGTGCTGTAACAATTCTGTGATTCTGTGTGTGGATGCTGAGAGCATGTTTCCTCTTGTGGGGGTAATACGGAACTTGAGGGCACAGTTTAAAAATAGAGGCCTCACTATAAAGACAAAGGAATTTCTTCTCAGAGGGTCGTGCGTCTTTGCAATTCTCTTGTCCAGGGAGCAGAGTTGGACAGATTTGTGATCGACAAGGGAGTCAAGAGTTGGTGGCGTGAGTGCGGGTAGGCAGGGAAAGGCCACAGTCTGATCAAGAGGCCGTGACCTTTATCAAATAGCAGAGCAGGCTCGATGGGCTGAATGGCCAACTTAAGCTCCTATTTCGTACAATCTTATTTGTGATGTGGTGATATCAAGTTTATATTAGTGGCAAAACCTTGGCAGCTGAGGTGTTGTGGCCGCACAGTATTGCACGATGTTCTGTACATATTAGCAGATATCCTGTTGATCTGTTCACAATTGGCCAGAAAACTGGACACATTATACTATGCAAGGCATAATATGTTGATCTGCTGGCAATATGGAGTTATGTCCCTTTAGAGTGACACAGTTCAACAGTTGTTAAGTAAACCATGAGTGATTATCAGAGTTTGATTGTTCTTTATGTTGCGGGTCAGAGCCTTGGGCTTGATAAGGTTAGTCTGCAATCACAAATCCTTTGCTTCCTGTGCCAATTATGGTGCTTCACTTTGCTGGGGTATCCTCACTCTGTGAATTGCAAATGAATTTTTAAAATATTCTTTCGTTGGATGTGGGCGTCACTGGCCAGCATTTATCATAGAATCCCTATAGTGCAGAAGGAGGCCATTCGGCCCATTGGGTCTGCACCAATCACAACCCCACCCAGGCCCTATTCCTGGAACCCCACATATTATCCCTGCGAATCCCCTGATGCTAAGGGTAATTTAGCATGGCGAATCAACCTAACCCACACATCTTTGGACTGTGGGAGGAAACTGGAGCATCCGGAGGAAACCCACGCGGGCACGGGGAGAATGTGCAAACTCCTCACAGACAGTGATCCGAGGCCAGAATTGAACCCAGGTTCTTGGCGCTGTGAGGCAGCAGTGCTAACCATCGTGCTGCCCATTTGTAACCTCCATTTATTCCCCATTCTTAATTGCTCTTGCGGCAATTTAAGGGTCAACCACATTTCTTTGCGTTTGGAGTCACGAGTACGCCAGACCTTGTAAAGACAGCAGATTTCCTTCCCTAAAGGACATTAGTGAACCAGATGGATTTTTACGACAATGGTTTCATGGTCGTCATTAGGCTTGTAATTCCAAATTTTGTTTTTATTCAATTCAAATTTCACCACCTGGCATGGTGGTTTCGAACCTAGCTCCCCAGAGCATTACCCCGGGTCTTTGGATCACTAGTCCAGTGATTATGCCACTACGCCACTGCCTCTGTGGCTGTTCGAGTGTGATGGGAGGATGTGACAAGGAATGTGCTGTATTAATATAGATATCACTTTCCAAAGAGAGAATTGTACATTTACTCGTGGAAGGAAAAATTGCAGGGCTATGGGGAAAGAGAAAATGGAACAGGTCACACATAGGAACATACAATTTAGGTGAAGGAGTAGGCCATTCGGCCCCTCGAGTCTTCTCCACCATTCAACAATACCATGGCTGAACCGATTGTGGCCTCGACTCCATGTCTCCACCAACCCCTGATAACTTTTAACTCCCTTGTTAGGCAAGAATCTTAAAAATGTTCATTTGCCTTGCCTTCACTGCTCTCAGAGGAAGAAAGTTCCGAAGACTCGTGACCCTCTGAGAGAAAAAAAAATCTCCTCATCTCCACCTTAAATGGGAGACCTCTTATTTCTAGGCTGTGTCTCCTGGTTCTAGTTTCTCCTACAAGGGGGAACATCTTCCTGGTATCCAACCTATGAAGTCCCCTCAGAATTTCATATGTTTCAATAAGATCACCTCTCACTCTCCTAAACACCAATGGATATAGGCCTAACCTACTCAACTTATTTTGAAGGGGTAACCAAGAAGGTAAATGAGGGCAGTATAGTCGACATTGTCTCCATGGACTTTAGCAAGGCTTTTGACAAGGTACCGCATGGTGGATTGTTGCATAAGGTTAAATCTCAAGGGTCCAGAGCGACATTTTCTCACACAGAGGGTGGTGAGTGCCTGGAACGAGCTGCCAGAGGCAGTAGTAGAGGCGGGCACAATTTTGTCTTTTACAAAGCATTTAGACAGTTACATGGGTAAAATGGGTATAGAGGGAGATGGGCCAAACGCAGTTTAGCGGTTTAAAAAAAAGGCTACATGGACAAGTTGGGCCGAAGGGCCTGTTTCCATGGTGTAAACCTCTATGAATCTATGACTCTTAAGTGCATGGGTGGGAAAGGATGAGAAGGATATGGGGCAGATGTGGGCAATTGGGACTTCATGGTCGGCATGGACTGGTTGGGCCAAAGGGCCTATTTCCCTGTTGTATTGCTTTCCTCAAAAGATAATGGCCACCCCATCCAGACATCTGTCAAGTGAACCATCTGTGCAGCTGCTAATTTGGACTAATCGATTAGTCCTGTGTAAAGAGCCGGTACAGATGTAATGGGTTGAATGTCCTCCTTCTGTGCCATCCCTGTTAAGATTTTCCAGTCAACATCTTCTATAAATACTCCTGTGCTCAATTACCCTTTATTCCCTTTGGAGTAATAACATGAGGTTGCCTCATCGGGAATATTAAACTGTATTTACCTGTGGTGAGATCCTCCTTTAACTATCTTATCTGTCGATTGTAAAGTTGAAGCTCCACTGATATTTTCTCAGTGATTGTTCATGGCTCTTGCTCATGTTGTTCAAACATCTCCAGTGTTATGACTTTGTTGCTATCGCTTTTTATAACCCACCTGTATCACTCACCCATGTACAGTCTGTTGTTTGGTGTTGATCTGCTCCTGAGAGATCAACAAGCTGTTATCTGAAGTGAACAACGCTTCAGTATTCAATCTGGGTGCAAAAGTTCTACCTGAACTGAGGAGGGGTTTGTACCTGTCAGGGATGGTTGAGTGCACTTTGCTCTTGAAAAGAGGAGGGTGGAGGGAGGCTTTATATATAGATCTTTGTGATTGTGCAGGTGTTTGATATTGATGAGAGAACATGTTGTCTATTGATGGGAGGGACCAAAACTAGGGCTCATAAAGATAAGATAGTCACTAATAAATCCAGATGGGAATTCAGGGGGATTTTCTTTATCAAGAGAGTGGTTAGAATTTGAACCTCACTACCAGGAAGAGTTAGAACATAGAACAATATAGCACAGGAGCTTCGGCTCACAAAAAAAATGGTGGAACAGTGGCACAGTGGTTAGCATTGCAGCGGACCTGGGTTTGATTCCCAGCTTGGATCACTGTCTGTATGGAGTCTACACATTCTCCCCGTGCCTGCGTGGGTTTCCTCCGAGTGCTCCAGTTTCCTCCCACAGTCCAAAAATGTGCGGGTTAGGTTGATTGGCCATGCTAAATTGCCCCTTCACGTCCCGAGTTGTGCAGGTTAGAGGGATTAGCGGGGTAAATATGTGGGGCTGTGGGGATAAGGCCTAGGCGGGATTGTTGTAGGTGCAGACTCGATGGGCCAAATGGCCTCCTTCTGCACTGTCGGGTTTCTATGAAAATAGTTGAGGGACATAGAAATCATAGAATCATAGAAACCCTACAGTGCAGAAGGAGGCCATTCGGCCCATCGAGTCTGCACCGACCACAATCCCACCCAGGCCCTGCCCCCACATATTTTACCCGCTAATCCCTCTAACCTACGCATCCCAGGACTCTAAGGGGCAATTTTTAACCTGGCCAATCAACCTAACCCGCACATCTTTGGACTGTGGGAGGAAACCGGAGCACCCGGAGGAAACCCACACAGACACGAGGAGAATGTGCAAACTCCACACAGACAGTGACCCGAGCCAGGAATCGAACCCGGGACCCTGGAGCTGTGAAGCAGCAGTGCTAACCACTGTGCTACCGTGCCGCCCTAGGATGGAGATGTTTCAGGTGAAGTACATGAGGGAGAAAGCAATGGAAGACTTTCTGATCAGGTGGGAGGAGGATTGATGTGTAGGTTAGATGGATCGGCCATGGGAAATGTGTGGGGTTACAGGGATAAGGCAGGGAAGAGGGCCTGGGTAAGATGCTCTGTCAGAGAGTTGGTGCAAACTCGATGGGCCAAATGGCCTCTTGTGCACTGTAGGGATCCTATGATCCTCTGTGTAAATCCTCTGCCATTCTGTGAAGAAATTCAGTGCTAGGGACGCAGGCATGTTCGAAGTCACCAGTTAATTTGTGATCTCAGCCACTTTCAGGTTGGGCTGGTGCTACGCTAGCCTGTGGTTGGGGATAAGGGTTAATAAGGAGATTTTTAGGCCACAGTGATGCCTGGGTGATGGCTGGCTCAGCATATGTTGCCCATCCTTAATTTCCCTTTAATTGACTAGCTTGCTAGGCCATTTCAGAGGGTAGTTGAGAGTCAACCACATGGCTGTGGCTCTGGAGTCACATGTAGGCCAGACCAGGTAAGGACAGCAGATTTCCTCCCCTAAAGGACATCAGTGAACCATATGGCTTTTTACAGCAATCGCCAATGGTTTCACGGACATTATTAAAGTTTTAATTCCAAAGTTTTATTGAATTCAAATTTCTGCCATGGTGGGATTTGAACAGGCTGCGTTTCCTGCCAACTTGTTCCGAGCATGCACAATTTGAGTGGGTTGCTCCGTGACAACAGTCAGAGTGCCCGGGTAGGCAGCAATATCTCAGCTGGGCGGTGATGCTCTTTTAACAGGCACTCGGAAGGAAATATGGCACTGTACTAATCTGTACTCATCCATCGTGGATTATATCAATTCATGGAGAAAAGACACAGCCTGAAGGCAAGACATTGCACTCTCTCCATCACGGATACCAGCACGCTGGATTGAATCACAGCTGCTTATAACCACAATTCATACAACCAGTTAGCTTGAAAAGTGCACTTTTGCAAGAAATAATTATAGGGTTGCGCATGGAACAAAGGGTGGTAGGAAATCATTGGGTTTTAACAGTTGAACATGTCTGCCGTCCATTCCGTCTGCAGAAAGCCCATGGCAGCATGTCCTTGGTCAGAATAGCAACTGCATAAGCATTGATGGTATTCGCCTGTGCTTGCCCAAAGGGAGGAGGCGGGATGGGGGAGAGGAGGCAGGGGATGGGGGAGAGGAGGCAGGGGATGGAGGTGGGGAGAAGTGGATGGTGACCCAACGATCCCGATGGGATCATCGGGAAGACTCATTGGGAACCGCCAAATTTTGAAATTCATGCATGGCACGATCATTCTGACGTCACTGCACCGAGCATAGAATCATAGAGTGCGGAAGAGGCCCTTCAGCCCATCGGGTCCGCACCGACACATTAGAAACACCTGAACTCCCACCTAATCCCGTCTGCTAGCACTTGGCCCATAGCCCTGAATGTTATGATGTGCCAAGAGCTTATCCAGATGCTTTTGAAAGGATGTGAGGCAATCCACCTCCACCATTCTCCCAGGCAGCGCATTCCAGACCTCTGGGTAAGAAATAATTTTCCTCACATCCCCCCCTAAAATTCCTGCCCATCACCTTGAACCTATGTCCCCTCGTGACTGATCCTTCAACTAAGGGGAAAAGCTGCTCCTTATCCACTCTGTCCATGTCTCTCAAAATTTTGTATACCTCAATCAGGTCATCTCTCAGTCTTCTCTGCTCCATCGAAAACAACCCAAGCCTATCCAACCTTACTTCATAACTTAAATGTTCCGCCCCAGGCAGCATCCTGGTGAATCTCCTCTGCACCCCCTCCAGTGCAATCACATCCTTCCTATATTGTGGCGTCCAGAACTGCAGACAGGACTCCAGCTGTGGCCTCACCAAAGAACTATACAATTCCAACATGACTTCCCTGCTTGTGTAATCTATGCCTCAACTGATGAAGGCAAGTGTCCCATATGCCTTTTTTACTAACATGCCCTTCTGCTTTCAGAGACCTGTGGACAAACGCACCAAGGATGGCACGGTGGCACAGTGGTTAGCACTGCTGCCTCACAGCGCCGGGTATCCAGGTTTGATTCCCAGCTTGGGTCACTGTCTGTGTGGAGTCTGTACGTTCTCCCCATGTCTGCGTGGGTTTCCTCCGGGTGCTCTGGTTTCCTCCCACAGTCCAAAGATGTGCGGATTGGCCATGCTGGATTGCCCCTTGGTATCAGTGGGACTAGCTATGGTAAATGCATGGGGATGTGGCCTGGATGGGATTGTGATCGATGCAGACTCGATGGGCCGAGTGGCCTTCTTCTGCACTGTAGGATTCTATGATTCTATAAGGCTCCTTTGTTCCGCAGAAATTCCTAGTGTCCCACCATTCATTGAGTACTTTCTTGTCAAATTAGTCCTCCCAAAGTGTATCACCCCACACTTTTCAAGGTTAAATGTCACCTGCCACTTTTCTGCCCATTTGATCATTTTGTCCATATCTTCTTGTAGCGCAAGACACTCCGCCTCACTGTTAACCACCCAGCCAACCTTTGTGTCATCGCCAGACTTACTAATCCTACCCCCCACACAGTCATCTATGTCATTTATATGAATGACGAATAATAGGGGGCGCAACCCTGCACTTTCTATACCTCACTAATGCCTCCAGTGATTTTCTCCCCTTGTACTTTCTAAAGGCTTTTCTTTCCCTTCTCATTGTATCCTAAATATCTCTGCTCATCCACGGTTCTCTGGGATTGTTATTCTGACCTATCACCCTGGAGGGAACATGCTGGGCTTGCACCCTTCCAATTTCCTTTTTGAATGCCCCCCACTGCCCTTCTGTAGATTTTCCCGTTAGTAGCTGTTCCCAGTCTAACTCGGCCAGATCCTGTCTTATTTTACTAAAATCTGCTCTCCACCAATCCAAACCTTTTTTTTGCAGCTTGTCTATTTTGTTGCCCATAACAAACTTAAGCAGCCCTTAATTGTGCACGTGAGGAGGTCAGCGCACGTGAGGAGGTCAGCGCACGTGAGGAGGTCAGCGCACGTGAGGAGGTCAGCGCACGTGAGGAGGTCAGCGCACGTGTGGGGGCCTGCGCACGTGTGGAGGTCTGCGCACGTGTGGAGGCCTGCGCACGTGTAGACAGATACTGCCAATCTGGGCTTAGCAGAATAATGTCAGTAGATTTCCACACATGTGTGCGCAATGTTCATGTGCAAAGTGCCATGTTGTATTGGCCGGAGACACAGTGATTGTGATATCCTTTCAGACTGAGCGTCAGGGTTTTAGGTTCTAGCTGGTTGAAGGATGGCCCTTCAACAGGAGGCGGGGAAGATAAAGCAGAGAACTCACTGTCTGAGTAATTCATAAATAATTAGAGCTCTGGAAGTTCAGACAAGGATCATTTGGTCAATGGTTAAGTCGGATATCTAACTTGTGTTAGAGACTCTCTCTCTCCTTTTTGACCCCTCTCCCCCATCTCGTCCTTTCTCTCTCTCTCTCTCTCCTCCTCCTCTCCTGCTACACTCTCCCTCTTCCTCTCAAATCCTCTTCCATCTCTCCCACACACATTCTTCTCTCCCACCTCTCTTTTTCTCACTCTCTCTTTCCTTTCACCTCACTTACTCTCTCTTCCCTTCTATCTCTCTCTCTTCCTTTACATCTCTCTCTTCCCTTCCATTTCTCTCTCTCTCTTCCCTTCCATCTCTCTCTCTCTTCCTTTCCATCTCTCTCTGTCTTCCTTTCCATCTCTCTCTCTTCCTTTCCATCCCTCTCTCTCTCTACCTTTTCATCTCTCTCTCTTTCTTCCTTTCCATCTTTCCCTCTCTCTCTATTTTCCCTTCCCTCTCTCTCCCCTTCTTCCCTTTCACCTCTCTCTCTCACGGTATGCATGCAAGAAACAATACTTTTCACTGTATCCCAGTACATGTGACAATAATAAGTTAAATCAAATCAAATTAAATCTCCATGGCGTTCACTGAGAAGAAATAAAATAAATAGACTTGCACCAAATCATATCTGGCATTCAGGTCTCAGGTTGCTTTTTGAGCAGTGAGTTACTCTGAGGGCAATGGCTATTGTTCTGTAGACTGCAAGATTCCAGCGATGTCACTGGGCACCAGTTGGTCTGTGTAAAAAGAGAATATTACCTTGCTGTTGAGTGAAAGAAGTTTATTCAGGGCTTGCCACCTTCTGTGGCAGTGAGTGAAGATTCAGACATTGGTTGTTTCTCTTTGCAAACATCAGGAAGTGGGATGTTTACTAGCTCGAACTTGTTATCGCATGTGTTTACTTGTTTAGAGAGGTTTCACTTCCCGTTTGAAGGACTTTAATCAAATACTTGTTTTAATATAGCAGGCTTTATGAGCACACAGCGTCCCAATTTGTCCACAGCAAGCTCCCACAAATAGCAACGTGATAATGACTGGATAATCTGCTTTGGTGATATCCCACCAGCAATCATAGAATCCCTGCAGTGCAGAAGAGGCCATTCCGTCTCTCGGGCTGGCACTGACTTTCTGACGGAATATCTTATCCAGGCCCTCTCTCCCGCCCTATCCCCGTACCCCCACAAATTCCCCTTGGCGAATGCACCTGATCTTTCTCTACACCTTATCAAGGACTGTAACACTACATTCTTCAACCTCTCCTTTCCTTCTCCCCTATGTGCTCTATGAATGGTATGCTTTGTATGTCTAGCGCACAAGAAACAATACTTTTCACTACCTCAATACATGTGATAATAATCAATCGAATCTGTGACAAAGAACAAAGAAAATTACAGCACCGGAACAGGCCCTTCGGCCCTCCAAGCCTGCACCGACCATACTGCCCGACTGAAATAAAACCCCCTATCCTTCCGGGGACCCTCTATTCCCATCCTATTCAGACGCCCCTTAAAAGTCACTATCATATCTACTTCCACTACCTCCCCCGGCAGCAAGTTCCAGGCACCCACCACCCTCTGTGTAAAAAAACTTGCCTTGTACATCTCTTTTAAACCTTGCCCCTCGCACCTTAAACCTATGCCCCCTAGTAATTGATTCTTCCACTCTGGGAAAAAGCTTCTGACTATCCATGACGTTAGTGTACCTTTAAGAATTTTTTAAAAAAGAAAACACGATTTCTCCAGCTCACAGCTTCAGTGTTGCCGGCTTAACTGGAAATGTCATTTTATTGCTACTTAAGTGGCTTAAATGGCATTGTTTGTGTTTACTCTGGGGCTAGTTTTACGATCCTGCATTGTGAAGAGGATGGTCATGTGTTTTTGGACAGGTTTCTGTATCATTTTTGGTTTGGAGCTGCAGGTTTGAGTTTCAGTTTTAGAAGGGACAGCAAGGAAAAAAGAAGTGTTTTCCCTCTCTCCCTGTTGTTTTGAAAATTCTGTTCGTTAGCTGAAATCAAGATCTTGTTTTCCTGAAGGGTGAAAATTTGCTGTTGTTGGTGGTGGTGGGGGGGGGGGGGGGGGGGGGGGGTGGGGGGGGGGGGGGGGGGGAGGCTGGACCAGAGTCTCTCTGGTGTTTTGGGAAGCTGTCTTGTCTTCAAACTGTTCGGAGTGAATCCAGAGAACTGCAGACTTCAACCAAAGGACTCAAATTCCCTTATCACGTGAGCAGTAGTCTTTGCTGTATTGACCCTGTTTAAAGGGTTTTGTCTATGGCAAGAGTTTTGGTTTGATCGGAACACATTAGATATCTTTGTTAAGGGTTATACATTATAGTGGTTGTTTTGAATCTTGTTTGTAATTGATAAAAGTTCTTGCCAATTTTCGTACTATACATGTTGACTATATTCTTAAATAAACTTTGTTTGATAAAAGCTCCCTGGTGGGTCATTTGAATCATACCTAAAGTGAACCATATCATGCTTACCCTAGCCAAATTCAAGATGCAGGCTCCATAAAACACTTTGGAGTTTCTGACCTGAACCATAACAAATCAAATCAAATCAAATTCATTTAGTTCGGGCGGAGAATACCAAGACATGCTTAATGATGTGATGTGCACCCGAATGGGTTTACAACAGGCAACCTAGGAAGTACAACCCAAAGCTGGTTAAACTGGATGACAGACTCCGTGCTAAGTGTTATCTCTAAATTGCTTCCTAATGCTTGGTGACAGCAGCAGGTCTGCATTAATTTAAAACTGTCTTTCTACAGATAGCTAAACAACTCCCTTCCATATTCAATTAGTGTGAACGAGTGTTTTGTAGTTTCCCCCTTTTAATGTGTGGAAGGAAAATAGATTTAAGTACAAAAACAAAACATTTTGTGCACACTGGAAGATTGGAAAAGAAATGGAAAATGCTCGAAACACTCCAACAAAAGATCATCCAGACTCGAAATGTTGGCTCTATTCCCTCTCCACAGATGCTGTCAGACCTGTTGGGTTTCTCCAGCATTTTCCGTTCTTGTTTCCGATTCCAGCATCCGCAGTATTTTGCCTTTATCTCAGCAGGACAGACAGTGTTGGGTGATCAGCCATGATCGCGATGGTTGGCAGAGCAGGCCTGAAGGACCGAATGGCCTCCTCCTGCTCCTATCTTCTATATTTCTATGTAGTGGACAGAGAAAATTGGTGAGAACTGGAACAATGTGAGAGATTGACTGTGCCCATTGACTGTCCCTCTATTCTAACATAGAGTTGTCACCAGATTCCTCTACCATCGGGAAACTTGGACTGTGTATTGAGTACTAGAGAAATTCTGTCAGCAGTGTTGCTACCGCGTCCTCCGGATTCAATAGGAGGACTGTTCAACTAACACCACTGTCCTTCTTGAAGCCACCTCTACAAACATTTAGGCAAAACTCCTGCAAGATCAACTTCGATGGTCTGGACATTGTGTCCAGATGGCCAAAAAGCATCTTCCCTCACCAAATCCTGTTTTCCCAACTTGCAAATATTCAACGTTCCAGGGGAGGACAAGGAAAACACTTCAAAGGTGCTCTGACACTCCCCTTACAGCATTACAGCATTGACATTAATTAGTGGGAGGTGGTTGCTACCAATCGTTCAAAATGGCGACAACTTTCCGTTAAGGTGCACCACGCTCCGAGTCCCAATGTCTTAATGATGAGGCAGAGCGGCAACAGAGAAGGAAAGAAAAGGAAGCAAATCCTGTTCTCCGGATCCCACTACCTCATGGGATATCCTGCCCCATATGCCCAAAGGTTAGGGAGTCAAGAACCGGCCTATTCAGTCACATGTAGACCCATGGCTGTGTGGCTGAATGGTCTGCTTAATTTTAACTTTTAATACGCTGAAAGATCTTCAATCAAGCAAACCCGATTTTTGGTTAAAAGTTGTTTTTTCATCATGCTGGGATTTGTCAAAGGACAGAAGGTGTCAGATTTTAACAGCTTGTCTTTGGTAGAGAGGAGCCCTTTGCAGACTTTTGGAGCCAGTGTTCCTTATCTGAGCATTGGAATGTAAACAATATGCACTGAAGGGGCCTAGAGATGATGTGATCTGGAGTGACCATGTCACTATCTGGCCTGTATTTGATTGGCCTAATCGAATGATGCAATTGGGGTTTTTGATCAATTCATTGGCTGGATGATGGAGAATCTTCTGGAAGTGAATAAAGTGGATGAAGAGAGCCTTTAAAGTGAGCCTTTGTTTGCCAGCGATAACTCGAAGATCATCGCAGGAAGACCTGTACCCTGAAGGATGCTTCAGAGAAGAAGAAGATAGATTCTATATCGAAGATATTTCTTGACCAAGGTTTGCCTAAACTCAGTAGTATCTATTTTCAGTTAAATAATTAAAGCTGATATTCAGTTAGTGTGGTTAAGTGTTAAAGTTCAGGTGAAAGTTGATGTTCACTTAAAGCTCTGTAAAGAAATGAGTTGCAACTGTCAGCATATATGGGTGTACAAGTGTGTATATGGAATTATAGAATGAAACAGCACAGAAAGAAGCCATTTGTTTAAAGCTTTAAAATTTTAAGTTGATTTATTAGTGTCACAAATAGGCTTCCATTAACACTGCAATGAAGTTACTGTGAAAATCCCCTAGTTGCCAGACTTTGACGCCTATTCGGGTACACCGAGGGAGAATTTAGCATGGCCAATGCACCTAACTAGCACATCTTTTGCTCTGTGGGAGGAAACCGGAGCACCCGGAGGAAACCCAGGCCATCGTGCCTGTGCTGACCTGTTGTGAAAGCTGTTTGGTGTAATCCCACTCCCCAGCTTTGTCCCTGTAAATATATCATTTCAGGTGCTCATCCAAATGCCTTTTCAAATGTCCTACGGAATCTGACCCCGTCGCTGTTTCAGACATTGGATTCCAGATCCTACCAGCCCTCTATGTGAAAATATTGCTTTTCAATTCCCCTTTCGGAGGGAACACGCAAACCACCCAACAGCCCTTCTGCCTGACCCTTTAAGAGTCTGCAGATCACACATCGTGCTTGTCACCAACCTCGGAACCCATCGGAATGGAGTGGAAGGAAATCGGCCTCAGTTCTGAGAGACTGCCAAAGAAGAAGGGAAGTCTGTGGATGTATGAGTGTGGAGTGATTCTTACTTTTAAGCACTGTGTTTGCTTGAGGCACGAGCAGGAAAGGGCTGCTTTTATGCCGGTCCCTTTTCTCCAGCAGAACTTTGCACAGGGCCTCTTCTGCACTGCAGTACTCCACCTAATTAGCTGCTCTTTGCTATGAATAGAGACCTCCTAAATCTGTGTGAAAGGTTCTTGGAGTGTGAACAGTGAAAGATTCTTTCCCCTGGTTGGCGAATTGGTGACAGGAGGCATTCGGTCAGGATCAACATTTGAAGAATGAATGGAGAGGTTAGACAGCAGATCACTAAAACATTGGGATGCTTTGCCACAAGCGGCAATTGAACGGTTTACAATGGCAATTGGATAAGTATTCGAAGAAGAAGAATTAAATTAGAGTCATAGAATCCTACAGTGCAGAAGGAAGCCATTCGGCCCATCGAGTCTGCACCAGTCACAATCCCACCCAGGCCCTATCCCCACTAACCCCATGCATCTACTCAAACTAGTCCCCCTGACACTAAGGGGCAATTTAGCATGGCCAATCCACCTAACCCGCACATCTTTCGGAGTGTGGGAGGAAACTGGAGCACCCGAAGGAAACCCACGCAGACACGGGAAGAATGTGCAAGCTCCACACAGACAGTGACCCAAGCCGGGAATCGAACCCGGGACCCTGGTGCTGGGAGGGCCAAATGGCCTTATTCCTTGCTGTAACAATTCTGAGGACTGGTGATCAGTTGGAGACCAACAGACCCTCATTCTAGAGGGATAAAATTGAAAAGTAGGGAATTTATATCAAACCTGTATTGCCTTTTCATGTCCCAAAATAGCGAGATTAGCAGGGTAAATACGTGGGGTCACGGGGATAGGGCAGAGGTGGGCTGGGGTAAGACGCTCTGTTGGAGAATCGGTGCAGACTCGATGGCCAGATTTTACCTTCCCACCGCCACGGAAATCGGAGTGGGTGAGGGGCAGACCAAGGAAGGGTCCATTGACATCGGGTGGGATTTTATAGTTTTGGGACGAGTAAGGCTGTAAAATCCTGCTGGATGGGCTGAATGGCCGCCTTCTGTACTGGAGGGATTCAATGATTCTTCTATGACTTTATGAAATTCAGAAGTTAACACATGAAGAATTACTGAGTGACAGCGTGAGGGAGCTGGATTAACATCAGTAGAGATACAGTCAGTAACGCAGGGTGCTGGGGGAGAGGGGTTACTGAGTGACAGTGTGAGGGAGCTGGATTAACATCAGTAACGATACAGTCAGTAACTCAGGGTGCTGGGGGAGAAGGGTTACTGAGTGACAGTGTGAGGAAACTGGACTAATATGGCTTCCCGATTAACCCAACACCCTGTGTTTTCTGTACCTCTTCATAGTCCAGGCCCCTCACACTGTCACAATAATTTTACCATTATTGATCTTGCAGCATCCTGTAGCACTATACTGCCAATGAAGTGCTTTTGCAATCACCATGGAAATGTACAAACCAGTGCATGAACCTGAACCCCCTGCAAGCCTGTTACCATTCCAAGACAGCCCGCTCACGCACGTTGTATGGATGGCAACAATTTCTATCAGTTTCTTCATTAACTGACCAGGTTGGATTTGTCCTGCTTTTTATGGGAAGGACATATCTAGCTAATTTTGCAAATTGTTATGCAGAGCGGCAGGGTGGCCCAGTGGTTAGCACTGCTGCCTCACAGCACGAGGGACCTAAGTTTAATTCTGGCCATAGGTCACCGTCTGAGCGGTGTCTGCACGTTCGCCCTGTGTCTGGGTCTGCAGACTCGATGCACGAAGTGGACAATGATTCTTAAAAATACATTAATACATTCAAAATATCAGCATATGTGTTTTTAAATCATAATCGCTTGTTTAAATCCCTTACTGCATTTCATACGTGTGTAAAGTGCTTTCTTGTTCGCGTATAAGTCTGTTTTAAAATCATTTAAGTCAATGCTGGTCATTCTGTCAGGGTCTTAATGTCCAATGGTAGACTGCGCTGGAGGGATTCTATGTTTTCCATTGGTGGAACTGGTCCCTGGGATTCATTGACAATTTTGTTCCAAGGTAACTCCTTTTCATGACGTGCCCTTCTCTTTCTCTCAGGTTCATGGGTGGAGCTGGACTACAGTCAACACAGCAGCCCACAGGTCCTGGAGCATGTGCCCTCCTCGAACTCCATCCATAACGAAGACATGGAGAAAATCCTCCTGGATGCGCAGCATGAATCAGAAAAGAACAGTTCACGAGGCAGCTCCCACTGCGACAGGTGATCTGAGCCATGCTTTCCATTATGTCCGCTAACCCACAGGGAATGAGTCTGTGATAATTGCACTATCATGCTTCTCTCAAAGCCCCACAGTTATCAGGTCCAACGCTCCAGAGATGAGGGGGTTTGTCGTATGAAGAGAGATTGAACAGTTTAGGCCTATACTCTCTGGAATTTAGAAGAATGAGGGGAGATCAAATTGAGGTATACAAGATGATAAAAGGTATGGATAAAGTAGACGTGGAGCGGATGCTTCCTCTTGTGGGGCATTCTAGGACGAGAGGACTAGTCTTAGGATAAGGGGCAGCAAATTTAAAAAAGAATTGAGGAGAAACTACTTCTCCTAAAGGGTTGTGAATCTGTGGAATTCGCTACCCCAAAGTACGGTGGATGCTGGGACAGTGAGTAAATTTAAGGATGAGTTAGACAGATTTTTAATTGGTTGTGGTGAGAAGGCAGGAAAATGGGGATGAGAATCATATCAGCCATGATCAAATGGCGAAGCAGACTCGATGGGCCGAATGGCCTAATTCTGCTTCTATATCTTATGAACTTATGAAAATAGTTAATATAAAATGTTCTGGTGGAACAGGAGGAGGCCAGATATTCTCAAACCCTCAAGTCAGTTTCACCCTTCAGTGTGATCATGGCTGACCTGTGACCGAACTTCATGGGTGGGATTTTCCGGCCACACTTGCTCTGAAACTGGAAAATCCCACCCGAGGTCAATGGACCTTTCCATCGTCTGCCCCTCGCCCGCTCCGATTCACGTGGCGGACAGGACGGTAAATTTAACCCCTATATATTCACTAATCTTCCACGTTCCTTCGTATGAATATATTTAAAATTCTATCAATTTCAAAAAAGACTAAAAAACATTTTGGATAGAGTAGTGAGTGAAAATGAGAAGAAAGGGCTGAGCTAAATTGTGGGACAAAATAAATGTTTGGTAGTGTCCGAAAAGGAGTCAGACCAAAATGTAAGATCACAGTGGAAAGACAATGGGGCTGCATAGTGGCAGGGGCACAGGTGGCACAGTGGTTAGTACTGCTGCCTCACAGCCTAGGGACCTGGGTTCAATTCCAGCCTGGGGGTCACTGTCTGTGTGGAGTTTGCATGTCCTCCCCATGTCTATGTGGATTTCCTCTGGGTGCTCTGGTTTCCTTCCACAGTCATGATGTGGAGATGCCGGCGTTGGACTGGGGTAAACACAGTAAGAAGTTTAACAACACCAGGTTAAAGTCCAACAGGTTTATTTGGTAGCAAAAGCCACACAAGCTTTCGGAGCTGCAAGCCCCTTCTTCAGGTGAGTGGGAATTCTGTTCACAAACAGAGCTTATAAAGACACAGACTCAATTTACATGAATAATGGTTGGAATGCAAATACTTACAACTAATCAAGTCTTTAAGAGACGAAACAATGTGAGTCTTGTCTTGATGCTCTCTCCACTCACATTGTTTCGTCTCTTAAAGACTTGATTAGTTGTAAGTATTTGCATTCCAACCATTGTTCCTTCCACAGTCCAAAGATGTGCTGGTTAGATGGATTGGCCAGGCTAAACTGTCCCTTAGTGTCCCAAGATGGGTATAGGTCAGGGGGATTGGCGAGGTAAATACATGGGATCACTGGAAAGGGCCTGAATGGGTTGCCCTGCTCCAGAGTTGGTGCCAACTCGATGGGCCGAATGGCCTCCTTCTGCACTGTAGGATTCTTTGATTTATGAATGACAAGGTCAAACAGGTAGACAAATTTGGTTACCTCGGAGCTAGATCAGTATTGGACAGAAAGCACACTCAAGAAATAAGATGAAAGATTGGAATGGCCAAGGATGCATTTTTTTAAAATTAAAATTAAAAAAATATGAAAAATGAAAATGTGCAATTGTACAGGACATTGGTGAGGCCGCATCTGGAGTATTGTATTCAGTTTTGGTTGCCTTGCTATAGGAAAGATGTTATGAAACTGGAGAGAGTGCAGAAGAGATTTACAAAGGATGTTGCCGGGACTCAAGGGACTGAGTTATAGGGAGAGATTGGACAGGCTGGGACTTTTTTCTTTGGAGCGTAAGTGACTGAGGGGTGATCTTATAGAGGTGTATATGATCATGAGGGGCATGGATAGGGCAAATGCACCCAGTCTTTTTCCCAGGGTTGGGGAATTGAGAACGAGAGGGCATAGGTTTAAGTTAAGAGGGGAAAGAATTAATGTGAACCTGAAGAGCAACTTATTTACACAGAGGGTGGTTCGTATATGGAATGAGCTGCCGGAGGAAGCGGTTGAGGCAGAGACATTGACAATATTTAAAAGGCATTTGGACAGATACATGGATAGGAAACGTTCAGAGGGATATGGGCATGCAAATGGGGTTAGCTTAGATGGGTGTTTTGGTTGGCATGGACCAGTTTGGGCCGAAGGGCCAGTCTCCGTGCCGTAGATTCTATGATTCAAAAGATTCTGATGGACTCAAAATAAGTCATGAAAACAGCGGTGAGAATCCTGGATTAGTATATCACATTGATTTCAACATAGGGGAGCGAGCATTGGGTGATCCGTGAAGCAATGCAGAAAAGAACTGAGGCTGCAGAGTTCCGGTTGTTTAGGTGAATAATAATGATACCTTGAGAGTACTAATGTGGAGGCACTAGAAAGATCTGAGACAAAGAGAACTCTGCTCACCAAGACCAGGAGGGGACAGTTGGACTTTTTTGGGCATAGAATCATAGAATCCCCACTGTGCAGAAGGAGTCCATTCAGCCCATTAAGCCTGCACTAACAACAATCCCACCCAGGCCCTATCCCCGTAACCCCACACATTTACCCTGCTAGTCCCCCAAAACTAAATGGCCATGCTAAATTGCCCATGTACCTAACCTGCATATCTTTGGAGTGTGGGAGGAAGCCGAAGCACCCGGAGGAAACACACGCAGACATGGGGAGAACGTACAGACTCCACACAGACAGTGACCCTAGGCCGGAATTGAACCTGGGTCCCTGGAGCTGTGAGGTAGCAGTGCTAACCACTGTGCCACCATGCCATCGTGTGAAAAGAAATCTTGATTTACTCAGTCTGATGTCGATAGAAAAGATTGATGGTAAAAGAAATCGAGGCAGACAATGGACAACCTTTTTAACGAGCCTCACAAACTGGATAACGTGCCACCAATAACGATGAGGAAAGGTTGAGGGAGTTAGGGCTGTTCTCTCTGGAGTGGAGGAGGCTGTGCAGAGACTTAATAGAGGTTTATAAAATGATGAAGGGGATAGATAGAGTGAACGTTCAAAGACTATTTCCTCGGGTGGATGAAGCTATTACAAGGGGGCATAACTATAGGGTTCGTGGTGGGAGATATAGGAAGAATATCAGAGGTAGGTTCTTTACGCAGAGAGTGTGGAATGGACTGCCTGCAGTGATAGTGGAGTCAGACACTTTAGGAACATTTAAGCGGTTATTGGATAGGCACATGGAGCACACCAGGATGATAGGGAGTGGGATAGCTTGATCTTGGTTTCAGATAAAGCTCGGCACAACATCGTGGGCCGAAGGGCCTGTTCTGTGCTGTACTGTTCTATGTTCTATGTTCTATGGTCCACAGCTCCAGACCAAGTTTAATATGGAGGTTTTGTAGTCTAAATGCCCTCTTGGGGCATGGGACCTGAAGAGAGACAGAGAGAGATAAATCAATCTCAAATTCCACATGAATAATTGATCTAATCTCAATTGCAGTCCTCAGAAATATGTTCCATAATTCCACCACCCTTTTTGTGTGGGAGTGTTTTCTAATTTAATTTGATTATCATTAAATTGGAAGCTGATGGCTCTCGCAGTAGCTCAGTCAGTTAAGGTAGCTGTGTCATTATGGGCCAGCCAGGTCCCAGTTTCATCTCTCAGTCTGTACTGATGGAACCAATCTCTCATCAGGGAGCTTAGGAATAGGAGGAGGCCATTCAGCCCCTCGGGCCTTATCCCAGTCACTGGGATCATGCCTGACCAGTATCTCATGCACTTGGCTCATATCTCTTTATTCCTACACTACCAAAAATGTGGATAAAAGCAAAATACTGCGGATGCTGGAATCTGAAACCAAAAGAGAAAATGCTGGAAAATCTCAGCAGGTCTGGCAGCATCTGTAACGAGAGAAAATAACTGATGTATCAAGTCCAGTTGACCCTTTGTCAAAGTTAAAAGGCATAGAAAGTGGAAGATATTTATACTGCAGGGTGAGGGAATGAAAGATGAATCATAGCCACAGAAACCAGGGGAAAAGACTGCTAACGGCAGTCAAAGAGAGAATAAAGGGTGTTGATGGCCAAACGGCAGAGAAGCTGTAAGCTGTGACAGGTGAAGATGTTGGGGGAGTGGGGTGTGCGGAGGTGGGGGGGGGGGGGGGGGGAGATGGGGCAGAAGTAGAATGTAGAAAAGGGGAAGCGGGGGAAGAAAAGGTAAGAGAAGGGGGATGAAGTAGGGGGGGGAGGAAAGAGTGGGGGGGGGAGGAAGAAAGACAATAAAGAAATAAAAGGTAGAGATCAGTTAAAAATAAAATTAAATAAAATGAAAACAAAGGGGTGGAGGTGGGGCAGAGCAAATCATCTGAAGTTGTTGAATTCGATGTTGAGACCGGAAGGTTGTAAAGTGCCGAGCCGGAAGATGAGATGCTGTTCCTCCAGTTTGCGTTGAGCTTCACTGGAACATTGCAGCAGGCCAAGGACAGACATGTGGGCATGGGAGCAGGATCGTGTGTTAAAATGGCAGCAACCGGAAGGTCAGGGTCCTGATTGCGCACAGACCGAAGGTGCTCAGCAAAGCGATCACCCAGTCTACGCTTGGTCTCTCCGATGTAGAGGAGACCACATTGGGAGCAGTGAATGCAATAGACCAAATTGAAAAAGGTGCAAGTGAAACACTGCTTAACCTGGAATGAGTGTTTTGGACGTTGGATGGTGAGCATAGAAGAGGTAAAGGGACAGGTGTTACACCTTCTGCGATTGCATGGGAAGGTGCCATGAGTGACAGGAGAGATAGAAACATAGAAAAACTATGGCACAAACAGGCCCTTCGGCCCACAAGTTGTGCCGAACACATCCCTACCTTCTAGACCTACCTATAACCCTCCATCCTATTAAGCTCCATGTACTCATCCAGGAGTCTCTTAAAAGACCCTATTGAGTTCGCCTCCACCACCACTGACGGCAGCCGATTCCACTCGCCCACCACCCTCTGTGTGGAAAACTTACCCCTAACATCTCCCCTGTACCTACCCCCCAGCACCTTAAACCTGTGTCCTCTCGTAGCAACCATTTCCACCCTGGGAAAAAGCCTCTGAGAGTCCACCCGATCTATGCCTCTCAACATCTTACACACCTCTATTAGGTCTCCTCTCATCCTTCGTCTCTCCAAGGAGAAAAGACCGAGCTCCCTCAGCCTATCCTCATAAGGCATGCCACTCAATCCAGGCAACATCCTTGTAAATCTCCTCTGCACCCTTTCAATCTTTTCCACATCCTTCCTATATTGAGGCGACCAGAACTGAGCACAGTACACCAAGTGGGGTCTGACGAGGGTCTTATATAGCTGCATTATTATCCCTGGACTCCTAAACTCAATCCATCGATTGATAAAGGCCAGCACACCATACGCCTTCTTAACCACCTCCTCCACCTGCGGGGCCGATTTTAGAGTCCTATGGACCCGGACCCCAAGGTCCTTCTGATCCTCTACAGTACTAAGAGTCTTTCCCTTTATATTGTACTCCTTCATCCCATTCGACCTGCCAAAATGGACCACGACGCATTTATCTGGGTTGAAGTCCATCTGCCACTTGTCCACCCAGTCCTGCATCCTATCTATGTCCCTCTGTAACTTCTGACATCCCTCCAGACTATCCACAACCCCACCAACCTTCGTGTCGTCGGCAAACTTACCAACCCATCCTTCTACTTCCTCATCCAGGTCATTTATAAAAATGACAAACAGCAAGGGTCCCAGAACAGATCCGTGGGGCACACCACTGGTGACCGACCTACATTTAGAAAAAGACCCATCCATACCCACTCTGCCTCCTTTGGGCAAGCCAGTTCTGGATCCACCGGGCAGCAGCCCCTTGGACCCCATGCCCTCTCACTTTTTCGAGAAGCCTTGCATGGGGGACCTTATTGAACGCCTTGCTAAAATCCATATAAACCACATCTACCGCCTTCCCTTCGTCAATGTGTTTAGTCACATTTTCGAAGGACTCCACCAGGCTCGTAAGGCACAATCTGCCCTTGACAAAGATGTTGGGTATAGTGGAGGAGTGGACTAGGTTATCCCGGAGGAACGGTCTCTGCGGAATTCTGACAGAGGGAGTGAAGGGAAGATGTGTTTGGTGATGGCATCACGCTGGAGTTGGCGAAAATGGCGGAGGATTATGCTTTGCATGCAGAGGATGGCGGCGTGAAATGTGGGAACAAGTGGGACTCTATCCTTGTTCTCGGAGGGAGGGGAGGGAATGAGTGTGGTGGTGCGGGAGATGGACTGCACGCAGTTGAGGGCCCTGTCGACAACTGTAGATGGGAATCCACAGTTGAGGAAAAAGGAGTACATATTAGAAGCACCACTTTGCAAAGTGGCATCATCGGAACAAATGCGACGGAGGCAAAGGAGCTGAGAGAAAGGGATGGAGTCCTTACAGGATGTAGGGTGTGAAGAGCTGTAGTCCAGATAGCTGTGGGAGTCAGTGGACTTGTAATGGATATTGGTAGATAGTCTATTGCCAGAAACTGAGATTTTCCAGCATTTTCTGTTTTTGGCGGCCTAGCTCAAACTCTAAGTCTTTATTTTGGACTCCCTCCAACAGAGTAAGCAGTTTCTCGTTACCCACTCGTTGAAATCTTTGTATCATTTAAAATACCTTGATTGGATCAACCTTTAATCTTCTAAACTCAGGAGAATAGTAGGCACGGCTATGTTACATAAACGCTCTTGATTTGACTCTTCAAGCCCCGGTGAATCCTTCCCGAGGTGCAGTTAGTGGAAGAGAGATATCTGACGGTGTTGAGGGGGGTGGCTGGTGTGAGTGGAAACTGGAAACAACCTGCGTCGGCACTTGTCTAATGTCGGAACTGATCCTCAATGGGTGAATGAAGCAGAAAATGCGGGGGATTCATGGCTCACTAAACGCTGGCAACGTCTCAATAAAAGCAACCAAGTGATTGCTACTGGATTTGACAAGTGTACTCCCTTTTCAATCCAAGCCCCGGCTTGTCCCGTAGCTTACTTCTCCTCCCTTTGTCTGAAGGGGAATTAGTGGTCAGGGCATTCCACTTTGCCACCGTGCCAGAAATTCACAATTGCTGACTTCATCAAATATGCGAGTGATTAAATTCCACATGGCTGCTGCAGAGATGACTTTCAGGCCTATTAAAGGGGCACTATCACTGAGTTGAGAGATATTAAAGGGACAGTCTCACCTTGTTGGGATTGGGGAGTCGGTGGCCCCGTGTTATTATCGCTAGACTATTAATCCAGAAACTCAGCTAATGTTATGGGGACCCGGGTTAGAAGGGGAAAATGGGATCAAAGATTTTTGGGAGAAAGCAGGATTAGGCTATTGAGTTCGACAATCAGCCATGATCGTGATGAATGGCGGAGTAGGCTTGAAGGGCTGAATGGCCTCCTCCTGCTCCTATCTTCTATGTTTCTATGTTTACTGCCATGGCAGATGGTGGAATTTGAATTCAATAAAAAATACCTGGAATTAAGAATCTACTGGTGGCCATGAAGCCATTGTCATAGAATCACAGAATCCCAACAGTGCAGAAGGAGGCCATTCACTCCATCAAGACTGCAAATGACGGCCCCATCCAGGCCCTAACCCTCATGTACAAAGGGTCATCTGACTCAAAACGTCAGCTCTTTTCTCTCCTTACAGATGCTGCGCGAGACCTGCTGAGATTTTCCAGCATTTTCTCTTTTTGTTTCAGATTCCAGCATCCGCAGTAATTTGCTTTTACCCACATCAATTTAACCCTGTTAATCTCCGACACTAGGGTGCAATTTCACATGGCCAATCGCCCTCACCTGCACATCTTTGGACTGTGGGAAGAAACTGGAGCACCCGGAGGAAACCCACACAGACGCGGGGAGAACGTGCAAACTCCACACAGCCAGAGGCCAGAATTGAACGCGGGTCCCTGTTGCTGGGAGGTAGCAATGCTAACCACTTTGCCACCATGCTGCCCTGGCTGTCGATTGTTGGAAAAACCCATTTGGTTCACTGATATCCTTTAGGGAAGGAAATCTGCTGGCTTTGCTTGGTCTGGCCTAGATGTGATTCCAGACTCTCAACTGCCCTCTGAAATGGCCTAACAAGCCATTCAGTTGTTTCAACCGCTACAGCCATTTCAAGAAAGTAGCTCACCACCACCTTCTCAAGGGCAACTAGCGGTGGGCAATAAGTTATGGCCAGCTAGTGGCACCCATGTCCCATGAATGAATTTTTAAAAAATTGTCCAGAGATGGTTGCAGTCCTGATCTTGGCGTTTTCTACTGATTTCCACCACCCAGCCCATCTGGGCGGCATGGAAGCACAGTGGTTAGCAGTGCTGTCTCACAGTACCAGAGATCCAAGTTCAATTCCGGCCTCGGGTGACTGTGGAGTTTGCGCAATCTCCCTGTGTCTGCCTGGGTTTCATCTGGGCGCTCCAGTTTCCTCCCACACCCAAAGATGTGCAGGTTAGGTTGATTGGCCATGCTAAATTTCCCCTTAGTGTCCCAAGATGTATATGTTGGGGGAGATTAACAGGGTAAATACATGGGGTTCCGGGGATAGGGTGTGGGTGGGATGCTCTATCAGAGAGTCGGTGCAGACTCGATGGGCCAAATGACCTGCTTTTGCACTGTAGGGTTTCTATGATTCTCCCGCACCCACTGACCACCATCCGACCCTTAACAGTTTTGCAAATGAGAAACTTTCAGGGTTTTGGGGAAAGAGTGGGAGAAAAGTGGGACTAACTCGATTGCTTTTTCAAAGAGCACGGCAGACACAGTCGCCTCGCTCTGTGCTGTATGCAAGACAGCTTTTGTTGGGTATGAAGCTCTTAATAAGGTCCACCCTTGAAGGAGAAACTAGTTTTACTAAGAATTAACATCAAGCAACCCCTGCTTCTTGCAAACTGCACGGCTTCAGATAAGGTGAATTGCCTTATTAACACGTTACATAGAATTTATATTTCAGAATCAGATTATTCAGCACAAATGGCCCGTGTTCATGTTTTGTTTTCTAAATGATCCCCTACTTCCAACTCTATCAGTACCTCTGGGCAACACGGTGGCATAGTGATTAGTACTGCTGCCTCATAGCGCCAGGGACCCGGGTTCAATTCCCGGCTTGGGTCACTGTCAGTGCGGAGTCTGCACGTTCTCCCTGTGTCTGCGTGGGTTTTCTCCGGGTGCTCCGGTTTCCTTCCACAGTCTGAAAGACGTGCTGGTTAGATGCACTGGCCATGCTAAATTCTCCCTCAGTGTACCCGAACAGGTGCCAGACTAGGGGATTTTCACAGTAACTTCATTGCAGTGTTAATGTAAGCCTACTTGTGACACTAATAAATAATTTTTGTTTTAAATGTTACAAAGTGGGGGTTTTAATTTCCTCAGTTTAGTCATCGCATGACGAGTAAGTTGTAAGCTGTTACTGTCCTTCAACTGTGCAGTCACTGCAGCATAGGAACAGGAGTAGGCCATTCGGCCCTTGGTCACTCAGTTAGATTATGGCTGATCTGCACTGTTGCCCCATTAACTCACCTGGGTCCCATAGCCCTTATAACCCTTTTGTAACAAATCTATTCATCACAGCTTCGAAAGCTTCAATTATCCCAAAACCTTTATGGGGAAATTCCTAGATTCCACTCCTCTTTTGTGTGAAGAATTGCTTCCTGACATTACATCTCCATTACAAGAGAGGAAGTGTTAGGTTTTTTAGGGAACATTAAAATTGACAAAGCCCCAGGGCCTGATGGCATCTATCCTCGACTGCTCAGGGAGACGAGAGATGAAATTGCTGGGCCTCTGACGGAAATCTTTGTCGCTTCTTTGGACACGGGTGAGGTCCCTGAGGATTGGAGAATAGCGAATGTGGTCCCGTTGTTTAAGAAGGGTAGCAGGGATAACCCAGGAAATTATAGGCCGGTGAGCTTGACGTCCGTGGTAGGGAAGTTGTTGGAGAGGATTCTTAGAGACAGGATGTGTGTGCATTTAGAACGGAACAATCTCATTAGTGACAGACAGCATGGTTTTGTAAGAGGGAGGTCGTGCCTTACAAATTTGGTAGAGTTTTTTGAGGAAGTGACAAAAACGGTTGATGAAGGAAGGGCCGTGGATGTCGTCTATATGGATTTCAGTAAGGCATTTGACAAAGTCCCACATGGCAGGTTGGTTAAGAAGGTTAAGGCTCATGGGATACAAGGAGAAGTGGCTAGATGGGTGGAGAACTGGCTTGGCCATAGGAGACAGAGGGTAGTGGTCGAAGGGTCTTTTTCCGGCTGGAGGTCTGTGACCAGTGGTGTTCCGCAGGGCTCTGTACTGGGACCTCTGCTATTTGTGATATATATAAATGATTTGGAAGAAGGTGTAACTGGTGTAATCAGCAAGTTTGCGGATGACACGAAGATGGCTGGACTTGCGGATAGCGAAGAGCATTGTCGGGCAATACAGCAGGATATAGATAGGCTGGAAAATTGGGCGGAGAGGTGGCAGATGGAGTTTAATCCAGATAAATGCGAAGTGATGCATTTTGGAAGAAATAATGTAGGGAGGAGTTATACAATAAATGGCAGAGTCATCAGGAGTAAAGAAACACAGAGGGACCTAGGTGTGCAAGTCCACAAATCCTTGAAGGTGGCAACACAGGTGGAGAAGGTGGCATATCATAGAAATCATAGAAACCCTACAGTGCAGAAGGAGGCCATTTGGCCCATCGAGTCTGCACCGACCACAATCCCACCCAGGCCCTATCCCCACATATTTTACCCACTAATCCCTCTAACCTACGCATCCCAGGACTCTAAGGGGCAATTTTTAACCTGGCCAATCAACCTAACCCGCACATCTTTGGACTGTGGGAGGAAACCGGAGCACCCGGAGGAAACCCACGCAGACACGAGGAGAATCCTGTCTCTAAGAACCCACACAGACAGTGACCCGGGCCGGGAATCGAACCTGGGACCCTGGAGCTGTGAAGCAGCAGTGCTAACCACTGTGCTACCGTATGGTATGCTTGCCTTTATAGGACGGGGTATAGAGTATAAAAGCTGGAGTCTGATGATGCAGCTGTATAGAACGCTGGTTAGGCCACATTTGGAGTACTGCGTCCAGTTCTGGTCGCCGCACTACCAGAAGGACGTGGAGGCGTTAGAGAGAGTGCAGAGAAGGTTTACCAGGATGTTGCCTGGTATGGAGGGTCTTAGCTATGAGGAGAGATTGGGTAAACTGGGGTTGTTCTCCCTGGAAAGACGGAGAATGAGGGGAGATCTCATAGAGGTGTACAAGATTATGAAGGGGATCGATAGGGTGAACGGTGGGAAGCTTTTTCCCAGATCAGAAGTGACGTTCACGAGGGGTCACGGGCTCAAGGTGAGAGGGGCGAAGTATAACTCAGATATTAGAGGGATGTTTTTTACACAGAGTGTGGTGGGGGCCTGGAATGCGCTGCCAAGTAGGGTGGTGGAGGCAGGCACGCTGACATCGTTTAAGACTTACCTGGATAGTCACATGAGCAGCCTGGGAATGGAGGGATACAAACGATTGGTCTAGTTGGACCAAGGAGCGGCACAGGCTTGGAGGGCCGAAGGGCCTGTTTCCTGTGCTGTACTGTTCTTTGTTCTTTGTTCTTTGACGTCACCACTGAACGGCCTAGCTCGAATTTAAAGACACGCCCCCTCACTCCCCCACCCCAAAGAAACAATAGCTTCTCTCTGTCTACTCCTTCAATAATCTTTAAAACATCACAATTAGATCACCCATATAGTCTTCCACATTGATGGTGGTTGAGTGGTAATCTCGCTGGACTATTAATCCAGAGGCTTGAGCTAATACTCTGGGGGCACAGATTCAAATCCCACCACAACAGCTGGTGGAATTTAAGTTCAATTAATTAATAAAAATGTGGAATTGAAAGCTCGTCTCGGCAATGCTGAACATGAAGCTATCAAAGTAAAGTTTTAAGTTTATTTATCAGGCACAAGTAAGACTTACATTAACATTGCAATTAAGTTACTGTGAAAATTCCCTGGTCACCATACTCCGGTGCCTGTTCAGGTCAATGCACCTAACCAGCACGTCTTTCAGACTGTGGGAGGAAACCGGAACACCCGGAGGTAAACCACACAGACACGGGAAGGTCCCTTTGTCTGGCTATGAAGGGTTAAGGATGAGTGGAAGGTTGTGAGTAATACATCTCAACATAAGGAACACTTATTTCTGTAATCCGTGTTCCAAACATGTTCGCATAGCTTAACCTCCTGGGGGGCCCGGTAAGAATGAAGGTGTTGACCATGACAATGGCCTGTGTTATTCTGAGACTATCTGGCAGGACAGGTATGAACCCCACTTTTGAGGAACCCTGAATCAGTCCCTTGTTACAGGCAGTTGTTCATCCTGTTTTACAGCCCTCCCTTACTGATGAGCCCCCAGATGCCTCATGTTCCTGTCGAGTTTGAAACTGGAAGCATCGCCGATAGCAACAGTAGTCAGGTAAGTAAGCACTTGACGCGGGGAGGGATGTTAGACTTTTTGTGATTACATTAGAGGGGTCTATTTATCTCTGTTGGCTTGCCGACTGGTTTGTGATGCCAACGGCGTGGGTTCAGCGTGTCGTAGAAATGGTCGAGAGCTTCAGGTTTTTAGGTGTTCAGATCACCAAAACCTGTCCTGGTCTCCCCATGCTGACACTATAGTTAAGAAATCTCACCAATGCCTCTACTTTCTCAGAAGACTAAGGAAATTTGGCATGTCAGCTACAACTCTAACCAACTTGGTATGGCTCCTGCTCTGTCCAAGACCGCAAGAAACTTCAGATGGTCGTGAATGTAGTCCAATCCATCACGCAAACAAGCCTCCCATCCATTGACTTTGTCTACACTTCCCGCTGCCTCGGAAAAGCAGCCAGCATAATCAAGGACCCCCCCCACCCCATCCCACCCCCCGCCCGGACATACTCTCTTCCACCTTCTTCCGTCGGGAAAAGATACAAAAATCTGAGGTCACGTACCAACCGACTCAAGAACAGCTTCTTCCCTGCTGCTGTCAGACTTTTGAATGGACTTACCTCGCATTAAGTTGATCTTTCTCTACACCCTAGCTATGACTGTAACACTACATTCTGCACCCTCTCCTTTCCTTCTCTATGAACGGTATGCTATGTCTGTATAGCGTGCAAGAAACAATACTTTTCACTGTATACCAATACATGTGACAATAATAAATGAAATCGAATCAATTCCCATATCGGCTGAGGTTCTTCATGAAGGCCCCCCTTTCTCAACCTTGCCCCTTGCCTGAGGTGTGGTGACCCTCAGGTCACCGTCACTAATCAGCTCTCTTTCTCGAAGGGAAGAGTGGTCTATGGTCATCTGGCTCCATGGCAACTTTATCTTTGTTTACATTACATTACCACTGATCTAGTGATGTTTCTACAGCGTGCTGGTACTCCCACTTCTGACCTTGGTTGCTCCTGGAGGAAGGTCTGAACTGGCCCAACCTGGAAATGATGATTACATTTTAGTACAATGCAGATGGCGACGGTGACCCCCCCCCCCCCCCCCCCCCGCCACCCCACCACCCCACCACCCCAAGGCTTGATGCTTGCTGACCTGTGTCTAGTTTGTTAAATGAATTCTGATTTTATGAGCCAAACAGAAACTCTAATCAGAGAACCCCTACAGTGCAGAAGGAGGCCATTTGGCCAGTACCTATCCCCGTAACCCCACGTATTTACCCTGCTAATCCCCCCCTGACACTCAGAGACAATTTAGCATGGCCACACCACCTAACCCGCACATCTTTGGACTGTGGGAGGAAACCCACGCAGACACGGGGAGACCGTGCAAACTCCACAGTGACAGTCACCCAAGGCCCGGGTCGCTGGCACTATGAGGCAGTAGTGCTAATCACTGTGCCACCGTGCCACCCTAGTGTGGGGGTTTTCCAGAACTTGGTTAGGAAATTGTGAAAGGTTAGATTTGAGTTGCATTAGATAGTCAGACCGAAGTAGCAATCTAATCGCCTTGTTCTAAAACGTTATCAGTAATGTTGTGGTCTAATCGGATGTGTTTTCTTGTTTTGTTTATTTTAGTTTCTACCCTCACAGGTTTTGCCTCTGATTATTCTTTAACTCTTCACCTCTTTGCTTTTCTCCCATACTTTTTCCATGACCTTCCTCTGATTGCTGGACAAAATGGCTGCCAGAATCATCTAGATGTGTTGGATCTGCTGTTTCTTCCCCCAATTATTCCAGAGCAGCTGTTAATGTCTTTTTTTTTCTTGCATTTTCTGTGGGAACTGAATGATTTCCATTTGGGAGATCTCTAGGATTGTCATTCCCATGCAGGTATTTTCACCGGGAATGCATCGGATCGGGGTTGGCCACTTTGGGGATCAAGTGGAAATGGTCAAGAACTTCAAGCTTCTAGGTGTCCAGGTCACCAACAACCTGCCCCTGGGTCCCTCCACGCCAATGCTATAGTTATGAAAGTCTATCAACGCCTCTACTTTCTCAGGAGGCTAAGGAAATTTGGCATGTCTGCTACAACTCTCACCAATGCGCCTTGGAAACAATCCTTACTGGTTATATCACAGCTTGGTATGGCTCCTGCTTTGTTCAAGACCGCAAGAAACTACAAACGGTCGTGAACGTAGCCCAGTCCATCATGCAAAACAGCTTCTTATCCATTGACTCCGTCTACACTTCCCGTTGCCTCGGAAAAGCAGCCAGCATAATCAAGGCCCCCACGCACCCTGGACATACTCTCTTCCACCTTCTTCCCTAAGGAAAAAGATACAAAATCTGAGATCATGTACCTGCTGCCACCGGACCCTTGAATGGACCTACCTTGCATTAAGTTGATCTTTCCCCACATACTAGCTATACTGTAACACTATATTCCACACTCTATCCTTTCCTTCTCCCCTATGTACTCCATGAACTGTATGCTTTGTCTGTATAGCGCACAAGCAACAATACTTTCATCGTATCCCAATACATCTGACAATAATAAATCAAATCAAATCAAGTCCTGGGGTAACTAATCCTTTTATTGTGTTTTCACAGTCTGATGAAGAGAACCAGGAGAGGAGTGGAGAGATTGAGAAATTACTAAGGAATAATGCGGAGTGGATCTGGTACTGGTCCAGTCGACCAGAAAACGTGCCCCCAAAGTGAGTTGCAATCCTGTACTCCTACTGCTGTTCATTAAATGTGGCAACTTTGTGGTTGTGGTACATCCCCGTAACGCCATGTACTTGCCCTGCTAATCCCCTTGACACTTAGGGCAATTTACCATGGCCAATCCACCTAACCCACACATCGTTGGAATGTGGGAGGAAATTCAAGCACCCGGAGGAAACCCACGCAGACGCGGGTAGAACGTGCAAACTCCACACAGACAGTGACTCGAGGCCAGAATTGAACCCGCGTCCCTGGCGCTGTGAGGCAGCAGTGCTAACCACTATGCCACCGTGCCTCCCCCACTGTGCCACCATGCCGTGATGATATGTGGGATTGACAAAGTAGACGTGGAGAGGTTGTTTCCTCTTGTAGAGCAATCGAGGTCAAGAGGTCATGGTTTTAGGATAAGGGGGTAGCAGTTTAAAACAGATGAGGAGAAGCTACTCCTATCAAAGGGTTGTGAGTCTGTGGAATTCACGACCCCAGAGTTTGGTGGATGCCGGGATGCTGAGTAAATTTAAGGAAGAGGTGGACGGATTTTTAATTAGTTAGGGTTTGAAGGGCTATGGGAAATGGGCAGCAAAGTGAAGTTGAGGCTGGGTTGAGATCAGCCATGATGGTATTAAATGGCGGAGCAGGCTCGAGGGGCTGAATTGCCTTCTCCTGCTCCTAGTTCTTCCAATTCTTGTGAATCTGGTGACCTGTTGACCAGTTTCAGAAGAGAATGAGAGTGAATTTGGTTGATGAGCCAACTGGTTAAAAAATGCCAGGGAAGGTTGGGAAAACCAATTTCCTTGGCCTGGTTGATTTGCGACTCCGGTTTCACACTGGGTGGATAACAACATAAGAAATCGATGCTGGAGTAAACCATTTGACCCTTTGAACTTACTCCACCTGGCCAACCAGATAGAATCATACAGCGCAGAAGAGGACCTTCGGCTGACATGCAAGAAACACCTGACTGACCATCTAGTCCCATCTGCCAGCACTAGGTCCATAGCCTTATGATGTGCCAAGTGCTCATCAAGATACTTTTTAAAGGATGTGAGGCAACCCGTCTCTACCACCCTCCCAGGCAGCGCATTCCAGACCGTCACCGCCCTCTGGGTAAAAGAGATTTTCTTCACATCCCCCCTAAACCTCCTGCCTCTCACCTTGAACCCATGTCCCCTTCTGACTGCTCCTTATCCACTCTGACCATGCCCCTCATCATCTTGTACACCTCGATCAGGTCGCCCCCTCGGCCTTCTCTGCTCCAACAAAAGCAACTCAAGCCTATCCAACCTTTCTTCACAACTTAAATGCTCCATCCCAGGCAGCATCCTGGTGAATCTCCTCTGCACCCCCTCCAGTGCAATCACATCCTTCTTATAATGTGGCGATCAGACCTGCACACAGCACTCCAGCTGTGGCCTCATCAAAGTTCGATACAACTCCAACATGATTTCCCTGCTTTTGTAATCTTGATAAAGGCAGGTGTCCCATATGACTTTTTCACCACCCTGCTAACATCGTGCCCTTCCACTTTCAGAGATCTGTGGACAAACACACCAAGATCCCTTTGTTCCACAGAACTTCCTAGTGTCCTACCATCAGTTGAGCACTTCCTTGTCAAATTACTCCTTCCAAAGTGTACCACCTCATACTTATCTGCCCATTTGACCATTCTCACTGTAAAATTGAGTTTAAAGCTAATTTATTAGTGTCACAAGTAGGCTTACATTAACACTGCGATGAAGTTATTGTGAAAATACCCTCGTCGCCACACTCCAGAGCCTGTTTGCTACACTGAGGGAGAATTTAGCATGGCCAATGCACCTAGTCAACACAAACTGTGGGAGGAAACTGGAGCACCCGGAGGAAACCTATGCAGACACAGGGAGAATGTGTAAACTTCGCACAGACAGTGACCCAAGCTGGGAATCAAGCCCGGGTCCCTGGCGCTGTGAGGCAGCAGTGCTAATTACTGTGCCACCGCGTCGCCCTTATCTTCTTGTAACCCAAGGCACTCCACCTCACTGTTAACCACCCTGCCAATCTTTATGTCCATCCACAAATTTACTAATCCTACCCCCCACATAGTCATCTATGTCATTTATATAAATAATAGGGGGGCCCAGCACGGATCCCGGTGGTACGCCACTGGTCACTGGCTTCCAGTCGCTAAAGCAGCCTTCTGTCATCACCCTCTGTCTGCTACAACTGAACCAATTTTGAATCCACTTTATCAAATTACCCTGTATCCCATGTGGATTTACCTTCTTTACAAGTCTCTCATGTGGGACCTTGTCAAAGACTTTGCTGAAGTCCATATAAACTACATCGACTGCACTACCCTCATCTACACACCTCGCTACCTCCTCAAAAATGTCAACCAAATTTGTTAGCATGACCTCCCTCTGACGAAGCCATGCTGACTATCCCTGACCAAGCTTTGCCTCTCCAAGTGGAGATAGATGCTCTCCTTCAGAAGTTTCTTCAATAGTTTCCCTACCTCTGAAGCAAGACTCACTGGTATTTAGTTCCCTGGTTCATCTCTACAACCCTTCTTAAATCGCGGAACCACATTAGCTGTTCTCGTCTGGCACCTCCCCCGTGGCCAGAGAGGAATTGAAAATTTGGGTCAGAGCCCCTGCAATCTCCTCCCTTGCCTCCCACAACAGCCCAGGGCACAATTCACCCAGACCTGGAGATTTATCCACTTTTAAGGCTGCCAACGCCTTCAATACCTTGTCCTTCCTTATGTCAATTTGCTCAAGAACCTCACTGTCTCTCTCCCTGAATTCCATACGATCGTCCTCATTCTCCTGGGTGAAGATGGATGTGAAATCTTCATTCAACACTCCTCCAATGTCCTCTGGCCCACAGTTCTCCCCCTTGGTCCCTAATGGGCCCTACAACTAGAGAGGGGGCTATACTGGACCTGGTGCTGGGGAATGAACCCGGTCAGGTCTTCAAAGTTTTGGTCGGGGAACATGTGGCAAATAGTGACCACAATTCTGTTAGCTTTAGGATAGTGATGGAAAAGGATGAGTGGTGTCCCAAGGGTAAGGTGTTGGATTGGGGGAAGGCTAACTTTATTGGGATCAGGCAGAAATTGGCAGCTCTTGATTGGGAGAGGCTGTTTGAGGGTAAATCCACATCTGGTATGTGGCAGTCTTTTAAGGAATGGTTGTTAGGGCTACAGGACAAGCATGTGCCTGTAAAAAAGAAGGATAGGAAGGGTAGGATTAGAGAACCGTGGATAACCAGGGAAATTGAGGGACTGGTCAAAAGGAAAAGAGAGGCGTATGTTAGGTCCAAGCAGCTAAAAACGGAGGGAGCTCTGGAAGAGTATAATGAAAGTAGGAAAATACTCAAACGGGGAATTAGAAGAGCAAAAAGGGGTCACGAAATGTTCTTGGCAGACAGGATTAAGGAGAATCCCAAGGCATTTTATTCATACGTTAGGAACAAAAGGGTTGTAAGGGAAAAAATCGGACCTCTCAGGGACAAAAGTGGGGACTTATGCTTGGAGCCCAAAGAGGTAGGGGAGATCCTAAATGAATACTTTGCGTCGGTATTCACTAAGGAGAGGGATGTGTTGACTGGGAGTGTCTCGGAGGGGAGTGTTGAACCGTTGGAGAAAATCTCCATTACAAAGGAGGAAGTGTTAGGTTTGTTAGAGAATATAAAGACTGACAAATCCCCAGGGCCTGATGGAATCTATCCAAGGCTGCTCAGGGAGACGAGAGGTGAAATAGTTGGGCCTCTGACGCAAATCTTTGTCTCGTCACTGGACACAGGTGAGGTCCCAGAGGATTGGAGGATAGCCAATGTGGTCCCGTTATTTAAGAAGGGTAGGAAGGATAATCCGGGTAATTATAGGCCGGTGAGCTTGACGTCCGTGGTGGGGAAGTTGTTGGAGAAGATTCTTAAAGATAGGATGTATGCGCATTTAGAAAGGAATAAACTCATTAACGATAGTCAACATGGTTTTGTGAGAGGGAGGTCATGCCTCACGAACCTGGTGGTGTTTTTTGAAGAAGTGACCAAAATGGTTGACGAAGGAAGGGCCGTGGATGTTGTCTATATGGACTTTAGTAAAGCGTTTGACAAAGTCCCTCATGGTAGGCTAGTGAAAAAGGTTGGATCCCATGGGATAAAGGGGGAGGTGGCTAGATGGGTGGAGAACTGGCTTGGTCATAGAAGACAGAGGGTGGTAGTGGAAGGGTCTTTTTCCGGCTGGAGGCCTGTGACTAGTGGTGTACCGCAGGGCTCTGTATTGGGACCTCTGCTGTTTGTGATTTATATAAATGATCTGGAAGAAGGAGTAACTGGGGTGATCAGTAAGTTTGCGGACGACACAAAACTGGCAGGACTTGCAGATAGTGAGGAACATTGTCAGAGGCTACAGAAGGATATAGATAGGCTGGAAATTTGGGCAAGGAAATGGCAGATGGAGTTCAATCCTGATAAATGCGAAGTGATGCATTTTGGTGGGAATAATGTAGGGAGGAGCTACACGATAAATGGAAGAACCATAAAGGGTGTAGAGACGCAGAGGGACCTGGGTGTGCAAGTCCACAGATCTTTGAAGGTGACGTCACAAGTGGAGAAGGTGGTGAAGAAGGCATATGGCATGCTTGCCTTTATAGGACGGGGCATAGAGTATAAAAGTTGGGGTCTGATGTTGCAGATGTATAGAACGTTGGTTCGGCCGCATTTGGAATACTGCGTCCAGTTCTGGTCGCCACACTACCAGAAGGACGTGGAGGCTTTGGAGAGAGTACAGAGGAGGTTTACCAGGATGTTGCCTGGTATGGAGGGGCTTGGTTATGAGGAGAGATTGGGGAAACTGGGGTTGTTCTCCTTGGAAAGACGGAGGATGAGGGGAGACTTAATAGAGGTGTATAAAATTATGAAAGGCATAGATAGGGTGAACGGTGGGAATCTTTTCCCCGGGTCGGTGGTGACGTTCACGAGGGGTCATAGGTTCAAGGTGAAGGGGGGGAGGTTTAACACAGATATCAGAAGGACATATTTCACACAGAGGGTCGTGGGGGCCTGGAATGTGTTGCCGGGCAAGGTGGTGGAGGCGGACACACTGGGAACGTTTAAGACTTATCTAGACAGCTATATGAACGGAGTGGGAATGGAGGGATACAAAAGAGTGATCTAGTTTGGACCAGGGAGCGGCGCGGGCTAATTGTTCCTGGTTTCTCGTTTCAAGGCTTCATTCTACGATCATCTTGCTGGTGCCAGTACAGAGTGAGACTGCGGATAGTTGGGAACCTGTCTCGGGGGCAGGGGATTCATATGGTGTTCGTGGGAGTGGAAATGACTAGGGTTGGGAAGCATTTTCCGATTGGGGCCATTGTGATCTCCTGGACTCGTTTCGATCGCCTCAGGGGGTCGGAGAGGAATTTCCCAGATTTTTTTTTCCCCATATTGGCCCTGGGGTTTTTCACTCTGGGTTTTCGCCTCTCCCTGGAGATCACATGGTCTGGAATGGGGGGGTGGGGGTAAGTTAATAGGTTGTAATGAACAAAGCATCGTAGCTGTGAGGGACAGCTCGGTGGATAGGATATTGGTATGTAGATAGGCTGGAAAATTGGGTGGGGATCCTGGATTCAGGATTCAATCCTGGACCGGGGAGCGGCGCGGGCTTGGAGGGCCGAAGGGCCTGTTCCTGTGCTGTATTGTTCTTTGTTCTTTGTTGTTCTTTGTACTCTTTCCCTGGTTATCCTCTTCCCATTGATATACTTATCGAATATCTTGGGATTTCCCCTACTTTTATCAGCCAGAACTTTCTCATATCCCTACTTTACATTCCTAATTGCTTTCTTAAGCTCCACCCTGCACTTTCTCTACCTCACTAATGCCTCCACTGATTTGCTCCCCTTGTACTTTTTAAAAGCCTTTCTTTTCCTTCTCATTGTATCCTGAATATCTTCGGTCATCCATGGTTCTCTGGGCTTGTTATTCCTACCCCTTACCCTGGAGGGAACATGCTTGGCTTACATGATCTTCGAGCTTAACTTAGAAACATAGAAACATAGAAAACCATAGCACAAAACAGGCCCTTCGGCCCCACAAGTTGTGCCGAACATATCCCTACCTTTTAGGCCTACCTATAACCCTCCATCCTATTAAGTCCCATGTACTCATCCAGGAGTCTTTTAAAAGACCCTATTGAGTTTGCCTCCACCACCACTGACAGCAGCCGATTCCACTCGCCCACCACCCTCTGTGCGTAAAACTTCCCCCTAACATTTCCCCTGTACCTACCCCCCAGCACCTTAAACCTGTGTCCTCTCATAGCAGCCATTTCCACCTTGGGAAAAAGCCTCTGAGAGTCCACCTGATCTACGCCTCTCAACATCTTATATACCTCTATTAGGTCTCCTCTCATCCTACGTCTCTCCAAGGAGAAAAGACCGAGCTCCCTCAGCCTATCCTCATAAGGCATGCCACTCAATCCAGGCAACATCCTTGTAAATCTCCTCTGCACTCTTTCAATCTTTTCCACATCCTTCCTGTAATGAGGCGACCAGAACTGAGCACAGTACTCCAAATGGGGTCTGACGAGGGTCTTATATAGCTGCATCATTATCCCTGGACTCCTAAACTCAATCCCTCGATTGATAAAGGCCAGCACACCATACGCCTTCTTAACCACCTCCTCCACCTGCAGGGCCGATTTTAGAGTCCTATGGACCCGGACCCCAAGGTCCTTCTGATCCTCTACCGTACTAAGAGTCTTTCCCTTTATATTGTACTCCTTCATTCCATTTGACCTGCCAAAATGGACCACGGCGCATTTATCTGGGTTGAACTTCACCTCCTTGTGTTATCGCTTTATCCCTTAATAACCTTGGCATCCTCAAAGCTATCACTCTCTGCTTGAATCTACTCAACAACTGAGCATCCACTGTTCTTAAGGGTAAAGTCCAAGATTCACAATCTTTTGAGTGAAGAAATTTCACCTCAGCTCAGTCCTAAATACCCCTTACTCTGAGATTGTTCAAGATTCACCAGTCAGTGGAAACCGTCCTCTGCACCCGTAAGACCATAAGTTTTAGGAGCAGAATTAGACCATTCGGCCCATCAGGTTTGCTCTGCCATTCAATCATGGCTGATATGTTTCTCAACCCCATTCTCCTGCCTTTTCCCCGTAACCTTTGATCCCCTTACCAATCAAGAACCTACTTATCTCTGTCTTAAATACACTCAATGACTTGGCCTCGACAGCCTTGTGTGGCAATGAATTTCATAGATTCACCACCCTCTGGCTGAAGAAATTCCTCCTCATCTCAGTTCTCAAGGGCCAGCCCTTTACTCTGAGGCCGTTCCCTTGGATGCTAGTGTCTCTCGCGCCCTATCACTAAAACGTAGGAAGAGAAGTCGGCCATTCAGACACTAAAAGTCTCGTTCCCATTTGGGTCTAGACTCGAAGGACAACACAGCCAGGACCCATCAGTGTCCTCAATGGACATCCACTTATGTGTAGTCAAGTAAGACTCGCAGTACTGAGAGCCCTGAACAATGCACGTTCCTTTCTCTAGCATGGAGACACTGAAAGCAACCCTCACTGCTACTCCAGCTGAGATCACCTTACGTGGGATGAATCTATTGAGGACATTATCCAAAACCCCAACACATGTAATTTCCAGGTCATGTTTAACTGGATGGAAGTGACAAATAACTTTATTTCTTTTTTTTTTGCTGCTCTTAGGGAATTTGTATTCAAACATCCAAAATATTGTTCGAGTCTGAGTGTACGGAAGACGGGTGTGATGAAGAAAGGAGGAATCTTCAGTTCCGAGTTTGTAGTGTTCCTCATTCCCTCGCTCCTGATAACTCACCTGTTCATGCTGGGAGTCGGGTAGGTCCGTGATTAATGTAGAGTTTGCCTTGCACACCTGTTGTCGTGGTAACTTAGCTGTTCACGTTGGGTGTTGGGTATGTCCATGACGAATGCCTTGCACGCTGGTTGTACTTGCACAAAGCTTCGCAGATTCCTTCCCTGTGATCATTCAATTCCATGACCGCCAAAAACAGAACCCACAATTATTAGTCCAAACTACCTGTCACACAGAGTTACATCGAGCCCACAGCACTGAAATAGGCCATTCAGTTGAAGTTATCTCCGCGAGTATTTCTGCTAACTCTCTCCGCCTATCCATCAATTCTTTCCTTCCTAGAATTCCAGACATACTACATCTACAGGAGTTCCAATATTCTCTTTGCTTGTTACATCTTCGAAGAACTCTGAAGTTTTTAAGTTTATTGATTCATGTCACAAGTAGGCTTATATTGACACTGCAATGATGTTGCTGCGAAAATCCCCTAGTCGCCAGGTTGAGGGACAATTTAGCATGGCCATTGGACCTAACCAGCATGTCTTTCGGACTGTGTGAGGAAACTGGAGCACCCGGAGGAAACCCCACGCAGACACGGGGAGAATGTGTAGACTCCGCACAGTGACCCAAGCCGGAGGCAGAGGGGCGATCAGATAGGAGCTTACAAAATTATGAGAGGAATGGGTAGAATGGATAGTCGGAGTCTTTTTCCCAGGGTAGAAATGTCAATTACCAGGGGACGTAGGTTTAAGGTAAAAGGTGGAAAGTTTAAAGGAGATGTGAGAGGCAAGTTTTTTACACAGAGGTTGGTAAGTGCCTGGAATGCGCTGCCAGAGGAGGTAGAAGCAGATACAATAGCAACATTTAAGAGGCATCTTGACAAATACATGAATCGGCAGAGAATAGAGGGATATGGACCGTGTAGAGGCAAAAGGTCGTTAATTAAGAAATGTGTCGGCACAGGCTTGGTGGGCCAAAGGGCCTGTTCCTGGGCTGTACCGCTCTTTGTTTTTTGTTCCAGGACTAAACTGTCCAACCTTTCCTCATAACACAAAAACCTTGATTCCAGGAATCAACTTAATGATTAGAACATTGTAGCTTTCACTCACCGTAGCACTTCTCATTGGCACACACTAAGGGAATTCAACCCTTAATCTGGCCTGGCACTTTGACGCAGAGCTGTCTACCTGCTGCGCTGCCGGGTGAGATGTTAAACCGAGACCCATCCAGCCTCTCAGGAGAATAAAGTGCCACGACACCATTTTGAAGGAGAGGAGGGAACGCCTCGTTGCTATGCTGGCCAATATTTATGCCTCGACCACCTGGTCATGCTCACATTGATTTCCTTTGTCATGATTGGTCACTATACTTCCAGAAGCACCTGATTGGCTGCAAAAAATTAATTAAGATAAAGGCAAACTACTGCAGATGCTGGAATCTGAAACAAAAAGTGCTGGAAAATCTCAGCAGGTCTGACAGCATCTGTGGAGAGAGAATGGAGCCAACGCGAGAGGTCATTCTGATTTGAAACATTGGCTCTATTCTCTCCCCACAGATGCTGTCAGACCTGCTGAGATTTTCCAGCATTTTCTGTCTTTTTTTTGGCTGTAAAACATCTTGGGGCGCCCTGAGCTTGTGAAAGGTGTTTTAGAAAGTGCACGTTTTTTCTGTACTTGCTGAGATTAGCCAATTCAGCAGCAAAATCACTCTGTGGTCAACTGAGACTTGTAGTTGTTTGCTTGTCATATGTTATGAGGGCAAAATTTTCCCACCCTGCCCACCACGGGAATCGTAGTAGGCGGTGGGGGCGGACCATACAAAGGTCCATTGACCTCGGGTGGGGACCTTGGGACTAGCACGGCCGGAAAATCCCCTCCCCCACCGCGTCTCTAATCCTCCATCCCTTACCTCCCACCCTCCCCCAGGCCTACATCATCTTGCACTATTTGAATCTGATCTGTATTTCTGCATTTCTTACCTTAGAATATACATTGGGAAAAAGTTGGCCGCCTCACCTGCAAGTACCTTGTAAATATCCTACTGGACAAAGAAAACTGCTGAAACCCGATGAGCTGCAGAGATTGATGCCGATTTTCTTCATCCGTCACTCGTGTAGATGGACATCTGAAGCCCGATAAAGAGACTTCAAGTGTTTTTACGGTTACCTTACTCCCTGTTCCCATGTCTCCCTGTTTGAACATTTGCTTCGCTCTTCCATCTGTAATTATCCTTGCTGTATACGAGTTATCTTCGGCAGCATGGGTCGTTGGCTTTTTACACTCCAGTGCTGTTCCCATGCTGTTTCAGCACCTCTTAGTCAAAGCTCATCACGTCAGCACATGACATGGACTCGGAAATTCCAGTGGCCTAGCGACCACAGGCTCCTTAGTGTATGTGCACACGCATGTGTCCCTTCCTCGTACAGGTCTCGGGAAACATGTTTTCCTAAACCTGGGCTAATATTAACCAGGGATTGAAAATATCAGTTGGCGTCTCCAGTTTGAACACCGGTACGTCACGACAATGGCCTTCCTTGCCTTGTCTTGCCAGGCCCCCAACTTCACTTTCACTGTAGTTCATCATTCCAAAATGTTCAGAAAATAAAGTGCTGTTATGGTAATGGCTAGGAAACTGGTTAACAGTTATGTATTATTTTTTTAAATTTCAAGGAAGCCAGGGAAAGTCATCATAGAACTTACGCTGAGCCAGATAAAAATGAAACTTGAGAAATCATCTTCATATAAAGGGTTGCAAGAATGGTGGGGGTTTTTTTTTTAAGTTTAAAAAAAAGAACTTCTTTTAAAATTTATTTATTAGTGTCACAAGTAGGCTTACATTAACACCACAATGAAGTGACTATGAAAATCCCCCCAGCCGCCACACTCCGGTGCCTGTTCGGGTGCACTGAGGGAGAATTTAGCATGGCCAATCCACCTATCCAGCACGTCTTTCGGACTGTGAGAGGAAACTGGAGCACCTGGTGGAAACCCGGGGGTGTGCAGGGGGAGGGGGAGAACAATGCTCCAGGAGACCATTGTCCGAGGGGTTAGATTTTTTAGCGCACCTCACTGCCCAAAACTAACCTTGAGGATTGGCTGCAAGTCAAATGGTTGGTCGAACCGAAAGCCAACCTTCAACAATGTTTTTACACCAGGGTAGCAAATTAAAAATTGATCCCCGGCCGCAGTCTGTCAAGTTACTCGGAACGGAGAGATGTACACATTCTTTTTAAGACTTTCGTGGATGAACTCGTAAGGGAGGATGTTCCCGATGGTGGGGGAGTCCAGAGCCAGGGGTCACGGTCTGAGGATTCAGGGTAGACCATTTAGGACGGAGGTGAGGAGACATTTCTTCACCCAAAGAGTAGTGAGCCTGTGGAATTCATTGCCACAGGAAGTAGTTGATGCCAAAACATTGAATGTATTCAAGAGGCGGCTGGATATAGCACTTGGGGCGAATGGGATCAAAGGTTATGGGGAGAAAGCAGGATTAGATTATTGAGTTGGACAATCAGCCATGATCGTGATGAATGGCGGAGCAGGCTCGAAGGGCCGAATGGCCTTCTCCTGCTCCTATCTTCTATGTTTCTATGTAAGTCCAAACCCTGACCGTGATTTTTACCTTCCGACCCACACGAGTCTCCATGGTACAATCCTGTACACCCCATGAAGACAAATCCTGTACACCCCTGATGTTGAGTTAGATAGCTGCCGAATCAGTGACCAAGTGTCATTCCACCTAAAGCTGGATAGGGTCATTTTGTTTCCTCTCCTTGTTCTGCTCCAGGTCACGCTGGGGTGCAATAACACAGGCGGCTGCATAAAGGTTAGGGTTATTTTTAAGTTTATTTATTCATGTCACAAGTAGGCTTGCAATGAAGTTACTGTGAAAATCCCCTAGTCGCCACACTCTGGCGCCTGTTCAGGTACGCTGAGGGATAATTTAGCATGGCCAATGCACCCTAACCAGCACGTCTTTCAGACTGTGGGAGGAAACCGGAGCACCCGGAGGAAACCCTCGCAGACACGGGGAGCATGTGCACACTCTGCCCAGACAGTGACCCAAGCTGGGAATCGAACCCAAGTCCCTGGCGCTGTGAGGCAGCAGTGCTAACCACTGTGCCACCGATAATATTACCCCCAGTGTGTTAGACTCGGAGCTCTCTGGCCTTCACCGAAGGCAGTCCCTTCTGAATGTGAGCAGTTGGAAGTCGCACCAATGTAGACTTTGTGACTATCTGATCTGCTCAGGGACCTTTATCTCCTCTAGCTCTTCACAGTAAAGGATCTAAAGTCCTGGCCACTGCTTTAGTGGCAATGCTTGTGTGATGACCTGAAAAAAATATTTATTTAGCATCCTGCATGACCTTAGGACAGTTCAAAGCACTTTTACAGCTACTTTTGAAGTGTAATTACTGTTGTGATGTAAGGAAGTCAATTTGCACACAGCAAGATCCCACAGACAATACGAGGTCATCGCCAGAATAGAAGCAAAGTACTGCAGGTGCTGGAGATCTGAAATAAAAACTGAAAGTGCTGGAAAAAACTCAGCAGGTCAGGTAGCATCGGTGGGAGAGGAAGAGAGTTAACGTTTCAAGTCCAAGATGGCTTTGTGTCCGCTGGTTAGATCAGAGGATTAGAGCGTGGTGCCAATAATGCTCAGTTCTGGGTTCAATCCCTGCACTGGCCAGTGCGTTTTCCCAGTGTCAAGGCACTTGTGTATCTTTTTCTGTAGAGTCACATTCAACTCGAAACATTAACTCTGTTTCTCTCTCTACAGATGCTGCCAGACTTGCTGTGTTTTTCCAGCACTTTTTGTTCTTCTTTCAGATAATGACCAGAATTTGGTTTTAGTGAATTTTAGTTCAGGGATGACTATTAACCAGAAACCAATCTCCTTGCTCTTTGAACCAATGCCATAAAATCTTTTATTTTCACCTAAGAGATCAGTATAATCCTTGGTTTAATGTCCCATTGGAAATGCAGGACACCTCTGACAGTGCAGCACTTCCTCAGCAGTGCAGGCCTGGATTTCATGCTCAAATCTCTGGAGTGGGACTTGAACTTAGCACCTTCTGAGTCAGAAACAAGAGTGTGCTCTCTTTTAATTTACAGCTGGAGAGTCATTTAACCCCAGTTGGAGCAGATTTCACTCAATTAATAGCTGATAGCTGTGTAGCATTTCCTGTCTGGCAGCAGATTTCAAAGGGACCTTTGGCAAATTAATCATAGAATCCCTACAATGCAGAAGGAGACCATTCAGCCCATCAAGTGTACACTGACTCTCCTACAGAGCATCTTACTCAGGTCCCATCCCTGGTATTTACCCCGCTAATCCCCCTAACCTACACATCTTGGGACACTAAGGGGTAATTTAGCATGGCCAATCCACCTAACCTGCACATCTTTGGACTGTGGGAGGAAACCAGAGCACCCAGAGGAAACCCACGCAGAAACGGGGAGAACGTGCAAACTCCACACAGTGACCCGAGGCTGGAATCGAACGCGGGTCTCTGGCACTGTGAGGCAGCTGTGCTAACCACTGTACCACCGTGCCACCCTTATGTCCTGACGATGTCCTGACAAAGATCATCAAACCCAGAATGGAACAGTCAGCAAACTTTCACGTTTGTCTGACTCCATGTCCTACAACCAGACCGAATAATAATAGTAATTGACTGGAAGACTAGCTCAAACCAAAATTGTTTTTGCATCAACTAATAAAGTATAATTATATCATTATTATAATAACAGAATAAATGAATTTGGCGTCTGACTGGCCATGAAGCCACTGATATCCA
The DNA here is from genome assembly GCF_964213995.1 of Mustelus asterias. Taxonomy (NCBI): domain Eukaryota; kingdom Metazoa; phylum Chordata; class Chondrichthyes; order Carcharhiniformes; family Triakidae; genus Mustelus; species Mustelus asterias. The sequence continues at coordinate 189,032,983 of NC_135801.1, read as the reverse complement.
TCCCTTGGAAGATTGCTAGGTAATTATAGATGAGGAAGTTGTTTAGCTCATTTTAAGTTCAGCTATTCAGGATACCTCTAAGATGATCTTGTTAAAATGGCACAACGATTTTCACCTCTGTTGCACCATCCAGGCATCTGGTCCATGTGTCATTCACTCTTATTTTTGAGGCATTTTCTTAAATCAGTTTTGAGTTTACTTTTTACTGGTTTGACCTTGAGTCACCTTGTCCTAGATGCCCACTTTTTGCAATTTCTGCCTTCTGCAATGCCGCTTATTCCCTTGTCTATGGCTGTGTCGCTGCCACCCATCTCTCCAGCTTTGAAAGCTGCAGGGTCCAAATGTCTCCAGTCGTTCTTTGCCAAATAGCACAGCTCTCCGTCGGCCAGAGTTGAGTCTTATTCCCAGCCTCTGTGAAGTGTGAAGGTTTCCCTCATCCTGAATCTTATGGATAAGGAGCAAAGTTGGAATCGGGGAGTATCAGATCAGTCATGATCTCATTGAATGGTGGAGCAGACTCGATGGGCCGAATAGCCTACTTCTGCTCCTATGTCTTATCTCTCTCTACAAAAAAAAACCTGAAGCCACCTGATTTATCCACATGCACAATAGAGACTGGATTGGGTAAAATCCAAGAACTGTTCAGGGGAGTTTGAACAAAACAGTGGGATCTTCATCACCAACACTCCAATAGGTTACCAATCTGAACACCTACCAGAAACCTCACTGGCTGAGGTCCTTCTCATTGTGTTAACAGAAGGGCAATTGTTAATGACTGGAATTAAGTTTTACAATGAAAAGATCTGTAAATATGCTTTAGTTTCTTACCCAACCCACACCTCCATGTAAAAAAAAAGTAATTAAAACTGAGCAATGAAGTTCTTCTGTTGATTATTTCATTTTGTTCTTGAATTACTTCTCTAAGTTGTTTGTGGTTTCTCTGGTTGGAGCACTCCATGCTCACCCATTCACTCCAGAATTCTCTACAGAATGTTCTATTTGCATTTTCCCCAGCTGCCAACACAAGGTGTGCACGGTTGATTCAGTCGCTCCGTTACATCATGGAGAGCCACGGTGTCGGCAGTGCCAGGACCAAAAATGGCGCTGCTCAAATAATCTTCTATTCCTGCAAGGCCAAGACCAAAAATAGCACTGCTCAAATAATCTATTCTTTTCCCACATCTAATGATGCATTAAGGCAGACTTTAGTCTCTTTCCAGAGCCAGTAATTCCTGGAATAGCTCACTAGTCTTTCTCTAGGGGCTTTCGCTATGTGTGTGTGTGTATATATATATATATATATGCTCGGGGCTCATAGCTTGAGGGGTGTCACTTCACATCAAAAATGGCTGACAAGATATCTCTTCCGCTCTTAGCATGGGCCATTGGTATGTTTGGAAGAATTTGCACGTTGACGCACTCAAACCTTTTGCCCGGGCTTTGAATACACCTTCCTTTGCCATCAAGTCCTGGGGTGGGACTTGAATCCAGAGCTTCTGGCTCAGAGGAAGGGACACTACCCGCTGCACCACAAGACCTCCGAATGGTCAAATAATCATGGCTGCATTTTCTCCCCTGTTTAGGCCATAGTTAAAGCCATTTCCTTCTTTTAAACGAGGCACTTAATTTTGTGGAGGTGTCAGTTAAGCACAAAATTTAATAGCATACTTGAGCAGGGCAGGCGATGGCCTGGTGGTATTATCCCTAGACGATTAATCAGCTAATGTTCTGCGGACCTGGGTTCAAATCCCGCCACGGCAGCTGGTGGAATTTGAATTCAATAAAAAATATCTGGAATGAAGAACCTACTGATGACCAGGAAACGATTGCCGATTGTCGGAAAAACCCATCTGGTTCACTAATGTCCTTTAGGGAAGGAAATCTGCCATCCTTACCAGGTCTCGCCAACATGTGAATCCAAAGCCACAGCAATGTGGTTGACTCTCAACTGCTTTCCAAGGGTAACTAGGGATGGGCAATAAATGCTGGCCAGCCAGTGACGCCCATGCCCCACGAATGAACAATAATAAAAAAGTCCATTCATGAAATAAGGGGTGTTTCACACACAGTGGGTGGGATTCTCCAGCCGCGCTCGCCTGAAAACCGGAGATTCCCAGGACCTTCAATGGACATTTACGTGGTCCGCCCCCACCTGCTAGAATTTCAATGGCGGACGGGATGGGAAAATACTGGCCAGTATTTTAATGGTTCTTGATCGGCTAAACAATCTTCAAACTCATCTGTCTTTATTGCTTGATTTGGGTTGTTGCAATATTTGTCTAACTTGTGAGCAGGCAGGGTCTCCACAGGGGTGAGTTTTAACCAGAGGAGATTGCTTATCGTCTCTGGCAGACTTAACAATTTGACAACAGGAGCCAGAGATGCGCATGGGTATGGGCAAGTTATTGGAAGGTGTGATAAGGGATAGGATCTACAAATATTTGGATAGACAGGGACTTGTTAGGGAGAGTCAACATGGCTTTGTGCGTGGTCGGTCATGTTTGACCAATCTATTAGAGTTTTTCGAGGAGGTTACCAGGAAATACTGGATAGGTGCAGGAAATATAGGGTTGTTGTAGTGGGAGACTTCAATTTCCCTGGTATAGACTGGAAATCGCTGAGGGCAGGGACTCTGGATGGGGAGGAATTTGTAAAATGTGTACAGGAGGGTTCGTTGGAACAATATGTGGACAGCCCAACTAGAGAGGGGGCTATACTGGACCTGGTACTGGGGAATGAGCCCGGTCAGGTCTTCAAAGTTTTGGTTGGGGAACATGTGGCAAATAGTGACCACAATTCTGTTAGCTTTAGGATAGTGATGGAAAAGGATGAGTGGTGCCCCAAGGGTAAGGTGTTGGATTGGGGGAAGGCTAACTTTATTGGGATCAGGCAGAAATTGGCAGCTCTTGATTGGGAGAGGTTGTTTGAGGGTAAATCCACATCTGGTATGTGGCAGTCTTTTAAGGAACGGTTGTTAGGGCTACAGGACAAGCATGTGCCTGTAAAAAAGAAGGATAGGAAGGGTAGGATTAGAGAACCATGGATAACCAGGGAAATTGAGGGACTGGTCAAAAGGAAAAGAGAGGCGTATGTTAGGTCCAAGCAGCTAAAAACGGAGGGAGCTCTGGAGGAGTACAATGAAAGTAGGAAAATACTCAAACGGGGAATTAGAAGAGCAAAAAGGGGTCACGAAATGTTCTTGGCAGACAGGATTAAGGAGAATCCCAAGGCATTTTATTCATACGTTAGGAACAAAAGGGTTGTTAGGGAAAAAATTGGACCTCTCAGGGACAAAAGTGGGGACTTATGCTTGGAGCCCAAAGAAGTAGGGGAGATCCTAAATGAATACTTTGCGTCGGTATTCACAAAGGAGAGGGATGTGTTGACTGGGAGTGTCTCGGAGGGGAGTGTTGAACCGTTGGAGAAAATCTCCATTACAAAGGAGGAAGTGTTAGGTTTGTTAGAGAATATAAAGACTGACAAATCCCCAGGGCCTGATGGAATCTATCCAAGGCTGCTCAGGGAGACGAGAGGTGAAATCGTTGGGCCTCTGACGCAAATCTTTGTCTCGTCACTGGACACAGGTGAGGTCCCAGAGGATTGGAGGATAGCCAATGTGGTCCCGTTATTTAAGAAGGGTAGGAAGGATAACCCGGGTAATTATAGGCCGGTGAGCTTGACGTCCGTGGTGGGGAAGTTGTTGGAGAAGATTCTTAGAGATAGGATGTATGCGCATTTAGAAAGGAATAAACTCATTAACGATAGTCAGCATGGTTTTGTGAGAGGGAGGTCATGCCTCACTAACCTGGTGGTGTTTTTTGAAGAAGTGACCAAAATGGTTGACGAAGGAAGGGCCGTGGATGTTGTCTATATGGACTTTAGTAAAGCGTTTGACAAAGTCCCTCATGGTAGGCTAGTGAAAAAGGTTGGATCCCATGGGATAAAGGGGGAGGTGGCTAGATGGGTGGAGAACTGGCTTGGTCATAGAAGACAGAGGGTGGTAGTGGAAGGGTCTTTTTCCGGCTGGAGGCCTGTGACTAGTGGTGTACCGCAGGGCTCTGTATTGGGACCTCTGCTGTTTGTGATTTATATAAATGATCTGGAAGAAGGAGTAACTGGGGTGAACAGTAAGTTTGCGGACGACACAAAACTGGCAGGACTTGCAGATAGTGAGGAACATTGTCAGAGGCTACAGAAGGATATAGATAGGCTGGAAATTTGGGCAAGGAAATGGCAGATGGAGTTCAATCCTGATAAATGCGAAGTGATGCATTTTGGTGGGAATAATGTAGGGAGGAGCTACACGATAAATGGAAGAACCATAAAGGGTGTAGAGACGCAGAGGGACCTGGGTGTGCAAGTCCACAGATCTTTGAAGGTGACGTCACAGGTGGAGAAGGTGGTGAAGAAGGCATATGGCATGCTTGCCTTTATAGGACGGTCATGATGTGGGGAAACCCTGAAGAAGGGGCTTAGAGCCTCGAAAGCTTGTGTGGCTTTTGCTACCAAATAAACCTGTTGGACTTTAACCTGGTGTTGTTAAACTTCTTACTGTTTATAGGACGGGGCATAGAGTATAAGAGTTGGGGTCTGATGTTGCAGATGTATAGAACGTTGGTTCGGCCGCATTTGGAATACTGCGTCCAGTTCTGGTCGCCACACTACCAGAAAGACGTGGAGGCTTTGGAGAGAGTACAGAGGAGGTTTACCAGGATGTTGCCTGGTATGGAGGGGCTTGGTTATGAGGAGAGATTGGGGAAACTGGGGTTGTTCTCCTTGGAAAGACGGAGGATGAGGGGAGACTTAATAGAGGTGTATAAAATTATGAAAGGCATAGATAGGGTGAACGGTGGGAAGCTTTTCCCCGGGTCGGTGGTGACGTTCACGAGGGGTCATAGGTTCAAGGTGAAGGGGGGGAGGTTTAACACAGATATCAGAAGGACATATTTCACACAGAGGGTCGTGGGGGCCTGGAATGTGTTGCCGGGCAAGGTGGTGGAGGCGGACACACTGGGAACGTTTAAGACTTATCTAGACAGCTATATGAACGGAGTGGGAATGGAGGGATACAAAAGAGTGGTCTAGTCTGGACCAGGGAGCGGCGCGGGCTACTTGTTCCTTGTTTCTCGTTTCAAGGCTTCATTCTATGATCATCTTGCTGGTGCCAGGACAGAGCGAGACTGCGGATAGTTGGGAACCTGTCTCGGGGGCAGGGAATTCATATGGTGTTCGTGGAAGTGGAAATGACTGGGGTTGGGAAGCATTTCCCGATCGGGGCCATTGTGATCTCCTGGACTCGTTTCGATCACCTCAGGGGGTCGGAGAGGAATTTCCCAGATTTTTTTCCCCATATTGGCCCTGGGGTTTTTCACTCTGGGTTTTCGCCTCTCCCTGGAGATCACATGGTCTGGAATGGGGGGGTGGGGGTGAGTTAATAGGTTGTAATGAACAAAGCATCGTAGCTGTGAGGGACAGCTCGGTGGATAGGATTTTGGTATGTAGATAGGCTGGAAAATTGGGCGGGGATCCTGGATTGAAGATTCAATCCTGGACCGGGGAGCGGCGCGGGCTTGGAGGGCCGAAGGGCCTGTTCCTGTGCTGTATTGTTCTTTGTTCTTTGTTCTCTTTGAAAGTGGATGAAGGGAAGGCGGTGGATGTTGTCTACCTGGATTTCAGCAAGGCCTTTGACAAGGTCCCTCATGGGAGGTTAGTTAGGAAGGCTCAGTCGCTGGGTATACATGGGGAGGTAGTAAATTGGATTAGACACTGGCTCAATGGAAGAAGCCAGAGAGTGGTTGTGGAGGATTGCTTCTCTGAATGGAGGCCTGTGACTAGTGGTGTGCCGTGGGGATCGGTGTTGGGTCCATTGTTGTTTGTCATCTATACCAATTATCTGGATGATAATGTGGTAAATTGGATCAGCAAATTTGCTGCTGATACAAAGATTGGAGGTGTAGTGGACAGTGAGGAAGGTTTTCAAAGCTTGCAGAGGGATTTGGACCAACTAGAAAAATGGGCTGAAAAATGGCAAATGGAATTTAACGCAGACAAGTGTGAGATATTGCACTTTGGAAGTACAAACCAAAGTAGAACGTACAGGGTAAATGGTAGGACTCTGAAGAGTGCAGTTGAACAGAGGGATCTGGGAATACAGGTACAAAATTCCCTAAAAGTGACGTCACAGGTGGATAGGGTCGTAAAGAGTGCCTTTGGTACATAAGAACATAAGAGAACATAAGAAATAGGAGCAGGAGTAGGCCATCTGGCCCTTCGAGCCTGCCCCGCCATTCAACAAGATCATGGCTGATCTGAAGCGAATCAGTTCCACTTACCCGCCTGCTCCCCATATCCCCTAATTCCCTTATCGATCAGAAAAGTATCTACCCGTGATTTAAACATATTCAACGAGGAAGCCTCCACCACTTCAATGGGCAGAGAATTCCAGAGATTCACTACCCTCTGAGAGAAGATGTTCCCCCTCAACTCTGTTCTGAACCGGCCCCCCCTTATTTTGAGGCTGTGCCCTCTAGTTCTGGTTTCCCTTCTAAGTGGAAAGAATCTCTCCACCTCTACCCTATCCAGCCCCTTCATTATCTTATATGTCTCTATAAGATCACCCCTCATCCTTCTAAACTCCAACGAGTACAGACCCAATCTGTTTAATCTCTCCTCATAAGCCACACCCCTCATCTCCGGTATCAACCTGGTGAACCTTCTCTGCACTCCCTCCAAGGCCAATATATCCTTTCGCAAATAAGGGGACCAAAATTGCACACAGTACTCCAGTTGCGGCCTCACCAGTGCCTTGTACAGTTGCAGCAAGACCTCCCTGCTTTTATATTCTATCCCCCTCGCGATAAAGGCCAACATTCCATTCGCCTTCTTGATCACCTGCTGCACCTGCAGACTGAGTTTTTGCGATTCGTGCACAAGGACCCCCAGGTCCCTCTGCACAGTCGCACGATGTAATTTTTCTCCATTTAAATAATATTCCAATTTACTATTATTTCTTCCAAAGTGGATAACCTCACATTTGCTAACGTTATATTCCATCTGCCAGATCCTCGCCCACTCGCTCAGCCTATCCAAATCTCTCTGCAGACTTTCCGCGTCCTCCACGCAATTCGCTTTCCCACTCACTTTCGTGTCATCAGCAAACTTGAATACCCTAGATTCAGTCCCCTCCTCCAGATCATCTATGTAAATGGTAAACAATTGAGGCCCCAGCACCGATCCCTGCGGCACGCCACTGGTCACCAACTGCCAACCAGAAAAGCACCCATTTATCCCAACTCTCTGCTTCCTGTTAGATAGCCAATCCCCAATCCACGCCAACACCTTACCCCTAACTCCGTGTACCCCAATCTTCTGCAGCAACCTTTTGTGAGGCACCTTATCGAACGCCTTCTGGAAATCTAAAAACACCACATCCACCGGTTCCCCTCTGTCAACCGCACTAGTGACATCTTCATAAAAGTCCAGTAGATTCGTCAAACACGACTTTCCCTTCATTTGCCTTTATAAACCGAAGTATCGAGTATAAAAGTTGGAGTGTTATGGTAAGGTTATATAAGGCATTGGTGAGGCTGAATTTAGAGTATTGTGTACAGTTTTGGTCACCTAGTTACCAGAGAAGGCTCACAAGGATGTTGCCGGGACTTGAGAAGCTGAGTTGCAGAGAGAGATTGAATAGATTGGGACTTTATTCCCTGGAGCGTAGAAGAATGAGGGGAAATTTGATAGAGGTGTATAAGATTTTGATGGGTATAGATAGAGTGAATGCAAGCAGGCTTTTTCCACTGAGGCGAGGGGAGAAAAAAACCAGAGGGCATGGGTTAAGGGTGAAAGGAGAAAAGTTTAAAGGGAATATTAGGGGGGGCTTCTTCACGCAGAGAGTGGTGGGAGTGTGGAATGAGCTGCCGGATAAAGTGGTAAATGCGGGGTCACTTTTAACATTTAAGAAAAACTTGGACGGGTTCATAGATGAGAGGGGTGTGGAGGGATATGGTCCAAGTGCAGGTCAGTGGGACTAGGCAAAAAATGGTTCGGCACAGACAAGAAGGGCCAAAAGGCCTGTTTCTGAGCTGTAATTTTCTATGGTTCTATGGTTCTATGCCTAGGTGCTCTATTGTTCATAGAATGCCTACAGTGCAGAAGGAGGTCATTCGGCCCACCGAGTCCACACCGACAACAATCCCACCCAGACCCCATCCTTGTAACCCCACGTAATCCCCCTGACACTAAGGAGCAATCTCACTCAGACCTGTTCCCTGTAATCCCAAGTATTTACCCCGCTAATCCCCCTAACCTACACATCTTGGGACACTAAAGGGCAATTTAGCATCAATCCACCTAACCTGCACATTGGAGTGTGGGAAGTCTATCCCACCTCGTAACACCTCAATCAAATCTCCCCTCAGCCCCCTCTGTTCCATGGAGGACAAACCTCAGTCTATCCAATCTTTCCTCATAGCTGCAATTTTCCAGTCCTGGCGACATCCTCGGAAATCTCCTCTGCACCCTCTGTAATGGAATTACATCCTTTCTGTAATGAGGTGACCTGAACTGCACACAGTAATCAAGTTGTGGTCTCACTAACATTTTATATAGTTCCAGCATAGCCTCCCTGTTCTTATATTCTGTACCTTGGCTAATAAACAGAATTATCGGTCAGAACATTGAATCCAGGAGTTGGGACATCTTGTTAAAGTTGTACAAGACATTAGTAAGGCCACACTTGGAATACTGTGTACCATTCTGGTCACCCTATTATAGAAAGGATATTATTAAACCAGAAAGAGTGCAGAAAACACTTACTAGGATGCCACCGAGACTTGATAGTTTGAGTTATAAAGAGAGGCTGGATAGACTGGGACTTTTTTCTCTGGAGCGTAGAAGGCTGAGGGGTGATCTTTTAGAGATCTATAAGATAATGAGGGGCATAGATCAGCTAGATAGTCAATATCTTTTCCCAAAGGTAGGGGAGTCTAAAACTAGAGGGCATAGCTTTAAGGTGAGAGGGGAGCGATACAAAAGTGTCCAGAGGGGCAATTTTTTCACACAGAGGATGGTGAGTGTCTGGAACGAGCTGCCAGAGATAGTAGTAGAGGCGGGTACAATTTTGTCTTTTAAAAAGCATTTAGACAGTTACATGGGTAAGATGGGTATAGAGGGATATGGGCCAAATGCGGGCAATTGGGACTAGCTTAGGGGTTTAAATAAAGAAGGGCGGCATGGACAAGTTGGGTTGAAGGGCCTGTTTCCATGCTGTAAACCTCTATGACTCTATGATTCTATAAAGGAAATTATTCCATATGCTTTCTTAACCATGTTATCAACCTGTGGGATCTATGGACAAGCACTCCAAGATCTCTCACTTTCCCTACGCATCTCAGTATCCTCCTGTTTATTGTGTATTCCTTTGGACTTGTTTGGAATTGACAATGGTTTCATGGTTATCATTAGATTCCTAAATCCAAATGTTTTTTGTTGAATTCAAATTGAACCATCTCTCTCCCACGACAATACTGCCTGAAATTCTCCTAGGACTGAAAGACGATATCGAAACTCCGAAACAAAGCTTCCAGAGTGTTTTTTTAATTCACTTAAAGGATGTGAGCTGGTCAGCATTTATTGCCCTTTCCTTGTTCAGGGGATAACCCCACATTGCTGTGACTCTAGACTCACATGTAGGCCAGGCCAGGTGAGGACGGCAGATTTCCTTCCCTAAAGGACATTAGTGAACCAGATGGGTTTTTCCAACAATCGTTTCATTATATTCTTAATTGCAGGTTTTTATTGAATTCAAATGTCACTATCTGCCATGGTGGGATTTGAACGTGGATCCCCGGATCTTGCCCGGGGTCTCTGGATTACTAATCCAGTGACAATACTACTCCGCCACCGCCTCCCCTTGTAGCACTTCCATGAGAGTTCAACCCCAGACTCAAACTCTTCACAGATGATTCACTTTGGTAAGTGAGTGTCAGGTATTCTGGCTACATGACAAGTCTAATTCAGTTGTGACTGCCTCAGGCTTTTTCCCAGAGTGGAAGTGTCAATTACAAGGGGGCACAGATTCAAGGTGAGAGGGGGAAAGTTGAAGGGAGATGTGCGGGGGAAGTTTTCCACACAGACAATGGTGGGTGCCTGGAACGTGTTGTCAGAGGAGGTGGTGGAAGCAGGCACATTGGCAACATTTATGAGGCTTCTGGATGGGTACATGAATAGGGAGGAAATAGAGGGATAAAGTAAGGGAGAAGGTTTTTGTTTAGTTTCGTTAGGGCATTATGATCGGCACCGACTTGGAAGGCCGAAGGACCTGTTCCTGTGCTGTACTTTTCTTTGTTCTTTGTAGAAGAGTGTGGATGCTTGGCAATGCCAGCTCAGGTGGGCACCTCAGAATCATTGAAGGTTTATGGCACAGAAGGATAAACTTGGCCCATCATGCCTGCACTGGTCGAAAAATGAGCCAGCTCGCCTAATTTCATTTTCTGTCATTTGGCCATAGACAGAGGGCGGCAGTGGCGTAGTGATACTTTCACTGGGCTAGTAATCCAGAGACCCAGGGAAGTGCTTTGGGGACTCGAATGCGAATCCCACCATGGCAGATGGTGAAATTTGAATTCAGTAAAAATCTGGAATTAAATGTCGAATGAAACCATTGCCAATCGTCAGAAAAACCCTCTGGTTCACTAATGTCCTTTTGGGAAGGAAATCAGCCATCCTTACCCGGTCTGGCCTACACGTGACTCCAGAGCCTCAGCAATGTGCTTGATTCTTCACTGCCCTCTGCCGATCATAATGCCCTAATTGAGCAAGTTACTCAGTTCAAGGGCAATTAAGGATGGGCAATAAATGCTGGCCAGCCAGCGACACCCACATCCGATAAATGAATAAAAAAAGACAGAGATTTCTGTAGATTTTGTCCTGCCATCTGATCTTCCAAAGGTAGCTCAAGTATAGGTGGTTGAGGTTCTTGGCAGGACACTGGGGGTAGCAATGGCCTAGTGTTATTTTCGCTATATTATTAATCCAGAAACTCAGCTCATGTTCTCGGGACCCGGGTTCGAATCCCACCAGGGCGGATGGTGGAATTTGAATTTAACAAAAAGAAAATCTGGAATTAAGAATCTATTGATGACCGTGAAATCATTGCTGATTGTTGGAAAAATCCATTTGGTTCACTGATGTCCTTTCGGGTAGGAAATCTGCCGTCCTTACCTGGTCTGGTCTACTTGTGACTCCGGAGCCACAGCAATGTGGTTGACTCTCGACTGCCCTTGGACAACTAGGGATGGGCAATAAATGCTGACCCAGCCAGTGACACCCATGTCCCACGAATGAATAAAAAACAATAGTCCAAGTTTCACATGTGTAAAGCAGAGTGGGCAGGCCTTCCTGCTTGATAGGTGGACTGACTCCTCTTCATTCTCCGACTGAACCCAAAATGGGAAGCGAGACCGAAGGATCATCCAGATTCGAAACGTTGGCTCTGTTTTCTCTCCACAGATGCTGCCAGACCTGCTGAGATTTTCCAGCATTTTCTGTTTCTGTTTCAGATTCCAGCATCCGCAGTATTTTGCCTTTATTTCATTGGCTGTAGAGGGTTTTGAGATATCCTGAAACCGGGAAAGGTGCTATCCAAATGCAAGTCTTCTTTTCCTTTGAATGTATGGGAATTGAAAAATAATCCAGAGTCCAGAGCCGCTGGAGGTTGAAAGGACTGTTTAATTCGCTTCGAGGGTCTTGCTGGGGGAGGCACGGTGGCACAATGGTTAGCACTGCTGCCTTACAGTGCCAGGGACCCGGGGTTCAATTCCTGGCTTGTGTCATTGTCTGTGCGGAGTCTGCACATTCTCCCCATGTCCGGGTTTCCTCCGGGCACCTTGGTTTCCTCCCACAGTCTGAAAGACGTGCTGGTTAAGTACATTGGCTAAATTCTCCCTCAGTGTACCCAGACAGATGCAAGAGTGTGGCGACTAGGGGATTTTCACAGTGACTTCACTGCAGTGTTAATGTAAGCCTTACTTGGGACACTAATAAATAAGAACATAAGAACATAAGAAATAGGAGCAGGAGTCGGCCATCTAGCCCCTCGAGCCTGCCCCGCCATTCAATAAGATCATGGCTGATCTGACGTGGATCAGTACCACGTACCCACCTGATCCCCATAACCCTTAATCCCCTTACCGATCAGGAATCCGTCCATCCGCGCTTTAAACATATTCAGCGAGGTAGCCTCCACCACCTCAGTGGGCAGAGAATTCCAGAGATTCACCACCCTCTGGGAGAAGAAGTTCCTCCTCAACTCTGTCTTAAACCGACCCCCCTTTATTTTGAGGCTGTGTCCTCTAGTTTTAACTTCCTTACTAAGTGGAAAGAATCTCTCCGCCTCCACCCTATCCAGCCCCCGCATTATCTTATAAGTCTCCATAAGATCCCCCCTCATCCTTCTAAACTCCAACGAGTACAAACCCAATCTCCTCAGCCTCTCCTCATAATCCAAACCCCTCATCTCCGGTATCAACCTGGTGAACCTTCTCTGCACTCCCTCCAATGCCAATATATCCTTCCTCATATAAGGGGACCAATACTGCACACAGTATTCCAGCTGTGGCCTCACCAATGCCCTGTACAGGTGCATCAAGACATCCCTGCTTTTATATTCTATCCCCCTCGCGATATAGGCCAACATCCCATTTGCCTTCTTGATCACCTGTTGTACCTGCAGACTGGGCTTTTGCGTCTCATGCACAAGGACCCCCAGGTCCCTTTGCACGGTAGCATGTTTTAATTTGTTTCCATTGAGATAGTAATCCCATTTGTTATTATTTCCTCCCAAGTGTATAACCTCGCATTTATCAACGTTATACTCCATTTGCCATATCCTCGCCCACTCACTCAGCCTGTCCAAATCTCTCTGCAGATCTTCTCCGTCCTCCACACGATTCACTTTTCCACTTATCTTTGTGTCGTCTGCAAACTTCGTTACCCTACACTCCGTCCCCTCCTCCAGATCATCTATATAAATGGTAAATAGTTGCGGCCCGAGTACCGATCCCTGCGGCACGCCACTAGTTACCTTCCTCCAACCGGAAAAACACCCATTTATTCCGGCTCTTTGCTTCCTGTCGGATAGCCAGTCCCCAATCCACTTTAACACACTACCCCCAACTCCGTGTGCCCTAATCTTCTTCAGTAGCCTTTTATGGGGCACCTTATCAAACGCCTTTTGGAAATCCAAAAACACCGCATCCACCGGTTCTCCTCCATCAACCGCCCTAGTCACATCTTCATAAAAATCCAACATGTTCGTCAAGCACGACTTTCCCCTCATGAATCCATGCTGCGTCTGATTGATCGAACCATTTCTATCCAGATGCCCTGCTATCTCCTCTTTAATAATGGATTCCAGCATTTTCCCTACTACAGACGTTAAGCTGACCGGCCTATAGTTACCCGCCTTTTGTCTCCTTCCTTTTTTAAACAGCGGCGTAACATTAGCCGTTTTCCAATCAACCGGCACTACCCCAGAATGCAACGAGTTTTGATAAATAATCACTAACGCATCCACTATTACCTCTGACATTTCTTTCAATACCCTGGGATGCATTCCATCCGGACCCGGGGACTTGTCCACCTTCAGTCCCATTAGTCTACCCAGCACTGCCTCTCTGGTAACATTAATTGTATTAAGTATTTCTCCTGCTGCCAACCCTCTATCGTTAATATTTGGCAAACTATTTGTGTCCTCCACCGTGAAGACCGACACAAAAAACTTCTTTAAAGACTCAGCCATATCCTCATTTCCCACTATTAACTCCCCCCTCTTGTCCTCCAAGGGTCCAACATTCACTCTAGCCACTCTATTCCTTTTTATATATTTATAAAAACTTTTACTATCATTTTTTATATTAATTGCTAGCCTAGCTTCATAGTCTATCCTTCCTTTCTTTATCGCTTTCTTAGTCTCTCTATAAACTTTAAAACTTTTCTGGGATTGGAGTGGCTGCACTTTTCTAAGGATGCATCAAATCCCCTGAGTTCAGAAAGCCGCACTAAGCAGCATCACAACTGCAACACATCTGTTTCACTGATCCAGGGAAAGTGCACAGAAGCTGCAGGAACCAAGCCAAACTGGGCAAGGGCCAGCTCTTATACACCAAGGAACCACTGCTCCACAAGGCTTTGATGTCTTGTAAGCTGTGTCTGCTAGGCCCTTGTTATTATTTTATCGTACATGTTTCTTCATCGTTGAGTAAGGAGAGGAAACTTCATATTATGCTCTTCACCAGAGGTAGATAACTGGAACATAAACAACTGCTCGCATTTGCATTAGCCCTTTAATGTGGGAACCACCCCTTTGGCGCTTCACAGAGGCAGCAGGGGGAATCGCGGCTGAGCCCATGAGGCGGAAATTAAAAGGCTTGATCAAAGGCTTTTTTATGGGAGCTATTACAGGAGGAGGGGGAAGCAAAAGTGTGGAGGCTCTGAGAAGGCTCTGAAGGAATCATATTGGACTCACAATGTTAACTCTGTGTGTGCCTCTCTCTCTCCACAGATGCTGCCAGAACTGCTGAGATTTTCCAGCATTTTCTCTTTTTATTTCAGCATCTGCAGTATTTTGCTTTCATATAAAGGTTGGAGGGACTTTGGGAGGGACAGTGTGGTCAACAGTAGTGGGGTGAAAGGGTGGGGAGAGGGGTGGGGGCATTTGTAGGGGTGGCAGTGGTGTAGTGGTCATGTCACTAGACTGGTGATTCAGCAGCCCAGGGCTTGGGTTCAAATCCCACCCAATGAGTTGCTAAGTTTATAAAGTTTATTTTTTAAAAATAAGTTTAAGTTTATTTATTAGTGTCACAAGCAGGCTTACATTAACACTGCAATGAAGTTACTGTGAAAATCCGCTAATCGCCACATTCCGACGTCTGTTCGGGTACACTGAGGGAGAATTTAGCACCTAACCAGCACATCTTTCGGACTTTGGGAAGAAACCGGAGCACCCAGAGGAAACCCACGCAGACATGGGGAGAACGTACAGACTCCACACAGACAGTGATCCAAGCCGGGAATCGGATACAAGGCCCCTGGCGCTGAGAGGTAGCAGTGCTAACCACTGTGCCACCGTGCCGCCCAAAATATTTGGCATATAAAATTTGTCCTCGTAATGTTGACCATGAGAACTAGCATCAATTGTTGTAAAAACCCATCAAGTTCATTCATATCCTTCATGGAAGGAAATCTGCTGTCCTTACCCGGTCTGGCCTACATGTGACTCCAGAGCCACAGCAATGTGATTATCTCTCAACTGCTCTTAGAAATGGCCCAGCGAGCCACTCAGTCCAAGGGAAATGAAAGATTTCTAAAAACCTTTTACCAGGATGTGGACTTTGGAGGCTAAGCCAGCATTTATTATCTATTCCTAATTTCCTCTTGAGAAAGGAAGACAATGGTGTAGTAGTATTAGCGTTAGACTATTAATCCAGAATCTCAGCAAATATTCTGGGTCCCAGGTTGGAATCCCACCACGGCAGATGGTAGAATTTGAATTTGAATTCAATAAAAAAAAATCTGGAATTAAGAACCTACAAATGACCATGAAACCATTGTCGATTGTTAGAAAAACCCATCTGGTTCACGAATGTCCTTTAGGGAAAGAAATCTGCCGTTGTTACCTGGTCTGGCCCACATGTAACTCCAGAGTCAAGCAATGTGGTTGACTCTCAACTGCCCTCCAAGAGCAACTAGTGATGGACAATAAATGCTGGCCAGCCAGCGACGCCCATGTCCCACAAATGAATTTTTAAAAAAAGGTGGTGGTGAGCTGCCTTCTTGAACCGCTGCAGTTCCTGAGGTGCAGGTTACACCCAGAGTGGGCAGCAAACGCCGTCCTTAGCAACACCCAAAAACCGTGAGAGAATAAATGAAGAGGCCTGGTCCGGTGAAGCTGAGAGGTTGTAGAGGTGGGAGATTGTAGATCAGGGCACCTATCTGCAATCTGGCCAATCATGATTCTGGAGTTGAAAGGATAAAGAGGCATTGTGGGCCATCTGGCTGGTCATGTGAGGTCATTAGCACGCAGAAGCTGAGCTCAGTGAATTCCAATTGACTACGCAATTGGAAAGATTTACAAAGTAGCTATTTACATTCCCAGTTTATGGCAAGACTGAAGCAGCCACAGACAGCTCTTGGCAGACAACTGAGGTGTTTATTGTGTTCATCTGTGGTGAGATGTTGATGCAGAGAACAGGGATAAGAAAAGATACATGCAGTGCCGACATGAAGGAGTTCTTTAGTTTGTCAGTGCTTCTGTGATTGAGAGGCACAACTGGAACATAGAAACATAGAAACTAGAAGCAGGAGTAGGCCATTTGGCCCTTCGAGCCTGCTTCACCATTCATCTTAATCATGGCTGATCATTGAATTCAATATCCTGATCCTCCCTTCCCCCCATATCCCCTGACCCCTTTAGCCCCAGGAGCTATATCTAATTTCTTCTTGAAACCACACAACATTTTGGCCTCAACTATTTTCTGTGGTAGTGAATTCCACACATTCACCACCCTTTAGGTGAAGAAATTTCTCCTCACCTCAGTTCTAAAGGTTTACCCCTTATCCTCAAACTATGACCCCTAGTTTTGGACTCTCCCACTACCGGGAACATTCTTTCTGAATCTACCCTGTCGAACCCTGTTAGAAATTTATAAGTTTCTACCGAGATTCCCCCTCACCGGCTTGTTTCTGAGTCCTTCAGTCGAGTCAATTCTCTCTGTCCACGGTTACTTACCTTCATTAAGAGTGAAAACCCTTTGAGGCGCCAACTCTGGTCGCACGGATTCCTGACTGTTTTATCACATGACCTCTCATCCTGAACCACCCACCCCCAGCGCTCCCAACATTGCTCACCCAACATGTCCATCCTTGTGTGATGCAACGCTGTCCCCAAAGATATCTTGCTTGGTGGTAGTCACTGTGGTATCTTGAGCCAGTAAAATGTTGTTGAATGAGGAAATGTGAAGAGAACAATTCGAAGCTGAGAGTAGTACAGGAATATAGAAGCAGAGAAAAGCTTTGCCACCCGTGTGAGCAGTTCCAAACGATGCAATATCATATCTCACAATATCCATCAAATCTTTCTGCAGGTATTTATTAAGCAAGCTCTTGATTCAGCTCCCAATGCCTCCCTCAAATAGTCCAGTCTCAGAAAGAGGAATGAACACCTTTGGCCACAATCCATCAATCTTCTTTCATATGGAGTTGGTGCCAGAGGGCTGGAGGCCGACAATGTTATATTTATGGCTATTGTCACGAAAAACAAGAGGGGAGAGGAAAGGAATAAGTGAATTATGATCTGGAATGCACTGTCTAAAAGGGCGGTGGAAGCTGATTCATTGGCAACTTTCAAGACGGCATTAGGAATGTTTTTTGATTCGATGGTGGGATGTGGGTGTAACTGGCTAGGCCAGCATTTGTTGCTCATCCCTAATTGTCCTTGCCTCGCTAGGCCATTTCAGAGGGCACTGACGTCAACCTCACATGTAGACATAGACCAGGTAAACATAGAAACATAGGCCGCGATTCTCCCATTGCAACTCGCAACTTTTCTGTTGGGTCAGGGTGGGAGATGCGCGCCGCCGGCCTTGAACCCGGATTTGCGTATGCGCCGGGAACGCATGCGCATCTCCCAGAGCCGGTGAACGGTCGCCGGTCAGATCGCGCTGGAAACCGGCGGGAAGGCAAGCAAATCATTTAAATCTTTTAAAAATGTATTTTAAATGTTTTCAATCTAATTATTGGGAACTTTCGGGTCCCAATTGAATCTTCCACCCTGCCAGGAGTACTTCATTCGGATGGGGTTCAGACTAGCTCCCCACGTTCGGGGAACTAGCGAGAAACCTCGCCAGAATGAAGGGGGGGTCGGGCGGTGGGGGTGGTGGTACCCCCTGGGCATGGGCACCCTGGCAGTTCCAGCCTGTGCCCCCTGCACTGCCCAAGAAGCAAAGTGCCGATGCCCAGGGGGCACTTTGGCATTGCCCATTGGGGATCAGGCCGTGCCAAGGGGGCAGGGCCCACTGTGGGCGGGGTCTAGAGGCAATTGATGGGGTTGGGGGATCCCGCTGCCACTTTGCAGACAGGATCGGTCTGGAAAAGGTAGTCAAGAAGGCATACGGCATGCTTGCCTTCATCGGCCGGGGCATTGAGTTGAAAAATTGGCAAGTCATGTTGCTGCTTTATAGAACCTTAGTTAGGCCGCACTTGGAATATAGTGTTCAATTCTGGTCGCCACACTACCAGAAAGATGTGGAGGCTTTGGGGAGGGTACAGAAAAGATTTACCAGGATGTTGCCTGGTATGGAGGGCATTAGTTATGAGGAGAGGTTGGAGAAACTTGGTTTGTTCTCACTGAAATGACGGAGGTTGAGGGGCGACCTGATAGAACATAGAACATAGAACAGTACAGCACAGAACAGGCCCTTCGGCCCACGATGTTGTGCCGAGCTTTATCTGAAACCAAGATCAAGCTATCCCACTCCCTATCATCCTGGTGTGCTCCATGTGCCTATCCAATAACCGCTTAAATGTTTCTAAAGTGTCTGACTCCACTATCACTGCAGGCAGTCCATTCCACACCCCAACCACTCTCTGCGTAAAGAACCTACCTCTGATATCCGTCCTGTATCTCCCACCACGAACCCTATAGTTATGCCCCCTTGTAATAGCTCCATCCACCCGAGGAAATAGTCTTTGAACGTTCACTCTATCTATCCCCTTCATCATTTTATACACCTCTATTAAGTCTCCCCTCAGCCTCCTCCGCTCCAGAGAGAATAGCCCTAGCTCCCTCAACCTTTCCTCATATGACCTACCCTCCAAACCAGGCAGCATCCTGGTAAATCTCCTCTGCACTCCTTCCAGCGCTTCCACATCCTTCCTATAGTGAGGTGACCAGAACTGCACACAATATTCCAAATGTGGTCTCACCAAGGTCCTGTACAGTTGCAGCATAACCCCACGGCTCTTAAACTCCAACCCCCTGTTAATAAAAGCTAACACACTACAGGCCTTCTTCACAGCTCTATCCACTTGAGTGGCAACCTTTAGAGATCTGTGGATATGGACCCCAAGATCTCTCTGTTCCTCCACAGTCTTCAGAACCCTACCTTTGACCCTGTAATCCACATTTAAATTTGTCCTACCAAAATGAATCACCTCACATTTATCGACAAGATTATGAGGGGCATGGAGAGAGTGGATATTCAGAACCTTTTTCCCAGGGTGGAACAGTAAATTACTAGGAGGCATAGGTTTAAGGTGCAAGGGGCAAGGTTTAAAGGAGATGGACGAGGCAAGGCTTTTTACACAGACGGTGGTGGGTGCCTGGAACTCGTTGCTGGGGGAGGTAGTGGAAGCAGGTACGAGAGTGAGTTTTAAGGGGCGTCTGGATGCATTTTGGAAGGTCTAATACAGATAGGAAATATACAGTAAATGGCAGAACCCTTAAGAGTATTGATAGGCAAAGGGATCTGGGTGTACCGGGACACAGGTCACTGAAATTGGCAACGCAGGTGGAGAAGGTAGTCAAGAAGGCATACGGCATGCTTGCCTTCATCGGCCGGGGTATTGAGTTTAAAAATTGGCTAGTCATGTTGCAGCTATATAGAAACTTAGTTAGGCCGCACTTGGAATACAATATTCAATTCTGGTCGCCACACTACCAGAAAGATGTGGAGGCTTTGGAGAGGGTACAGAAAAGATTTACCAGGATGTTGCCTGGTATGGAGCGCATTAGCTATGAAGAGAGGTTGGAGAAACTTAGTTTGTTCTCACTGGAACGACGGAGCTTGAGGGGCGACCTGATAGAAGTCTACAAGATTACGAGGGGCATGGACAGATTGGATAGTCGGAAGCTTTTTCCCAGGGTGGAAGAGTCAATTGCTAGGGGGCATAGGTTTAAGGTGCGAGGGGCAAGGTTTAAAGGAGTTGTACAAGGCAGATCTTTTACACAGAGGGTGGTGGGTGCCTGGAACCTGCTGCTGGGGGAGGTAGTGGAAGCAGATACGGTAGTGGCTTTTAAGGGACATCTTGACAAATACATGAATTGGATGGGAATAAAGGGATATGGTCCCCGGAAGGGTAGCGGGTTTTAGTTAAGTCGGGCAGCATGGCCGGTGCAAGCTTCGAGGGTCGAAGGGCCTGTTCCTGTGCTATAGTTTTCTTTGTTCTTTGGACAAATACATGAATAGGATGGGAATAGAGGGACATGGTCCCCAGAAGGGTCGGCGGTTTTAGTTCAATCGGGCAGCATGGTCGGTGTAAGCTTGGTGGGCCAAAGAGCCTGTTCCTGTACTGTAATTTTCTTTGTTCTTTGTTCTACATGCTCAATGGGCCAAATAGCCTGATTCTATCCTGTAAAGTATGATGCCAAACTTTGTTGCCTTACTGGATTATGACTGTCTGTTAAGTTTAAGTTCAGTTTAAGTTGATTTATTAGTGTCATAAGTAGGCGTACATTGACATTGCAATGACGTTACTCTGAAAATCACCTCATCGCCACACTCCAGCGCCTGTTCGGGTACACTGAATTTAGCATGACCAATGCACCTAACCAGCACATCTTTTGGACTGTGGGAGGAAACTGGAGCACCCAGAGGAAACCCACACAGGCACAGGGAGAACGTGCAGACCTAAGGCAGGAATTGAACCCAGGTCCATGGCGCTGTGAGGCAGCAGTGCTAACCACTGTAAACAGCCATTTTGTTTGTCTTCACCCCCAATATATTTATTAATTAAAGTGTTGGGAGAAATTGAAGAGAAAGACAGAATTTTATTTAATGCCGTTACTTTTTTTGCTTTGCAGCAATGTCCAGTAGATTAATCTTTAATTTCTGGAATCTTTTTTTCATTCAGTTATGGGATGTGGGTGTCGCTGGCGAGGCCAACATTTATTGCCCATCTCTCACTGCCCTTGAGAAGGTGATGGTGAACTTCTTGAACCATTGCAGTCCGTGTGGTGTAGTGATAACTAAAACCCCCTACCCTTCCGGGGACCATATCCCTCTATTCCCATCCTATTCATGTATTTGTCCAAAGAACAAAGAACAAAGAAAATTACAGCACAGGAACAGGCCCTTCGACCCTCAAAGCCTGCACCGACCATGCTGCCTGACACCACATGGACTGCAAGGTTTCAAGAAGCTCACCCACGGGATCAATCATCGATGATTAAAAACTCTAAATACCCGGCTGACTCAAAACTGTGTGGGCGCAAAGATCACAAAGGATAAGGATGAGCAATGGCCATTCTGCGCATTAATCCCTTCGCAGCATCCAGCTCCAGCAGTGAATCTGGTTCCGTCACCCTGTGGGACGGATATTTTCAGACCCGTGATTCACTCGAGGTCACAAACTTCTTCAGTTTGTTCTACGGGATCTGCAATATCCATCTGACAAGATCTCAGTTTAACCCTTCAACGAAAAGGCATCTCCGACAAAGTAGCACTCCCTCAGTACTGCACTGGAATATCATCCCTGAGGAAGTAACTTCTTGTCTTGACTACCTGAGCAATAACTCAATGGAGCAGATCATAGAATTATAGAATTCCTCCAGTGCAGATGGAGGCTATTCAGCCCATCAAGCCTGCACCAAAGAACAAAGAACAAAGAACAGTACAGCACAGGAAACAGGCCCTTCGGCCCTCTAAGCCTGTGCCGCTCCTTGGTCCAACTAGACCAATCGTTTGTATCCCTCCATTTCCGGGCTGCTCATGTGACTATCCAGGTAAGTCTTAAACGATGTCAGCGTGCCTGCCTCCACCACCCTACTTGGCAGCGCATTCCAGGCCCCCACCACCCTCTGTGTAAAAAACGTCCCTCTGATGTCTGAGTTATACTTCGCCCCTCTCAGCTTGAGCCCGTGACCCCTCGTGATCGTCACCTCCGACCTGGGAAAAAGCTTCCCACTGTTCACCCTATCTATACCCTTCATAATCTTGTATACCTCTATTAGATCTCCCCTCATTCTCCGTCTTTCCAAGGAGAACAACCCCAGTCTACCCAATCTCTCCTCATAGCTAAGACCCTCCATAACAGGCAACATCCTGGTAAACCTTCTCTGCACTCTCTCCAATGCCTCCACGTCCTTCTGGTAGTGCGGCGACCAGAACTGGACGCAGTACTCCAAATGTGGCCTAACCAGCGTTCTATACAGCTGCATCATCAGACTCCAGCTTTTATACTCTATACCCCGTCCTATAAAGGCAAGCATGCCATATGCCTTCTTCACCACCTTCTCCACCTGTGTTGCCACCTTCAAGGATTTGTGGACTTGCACACCTAGGTCCCTCTGTGTTTCTATACTCCTGATGACTCTGCCATTTATTGTATAACTCCTCCCTACATTATTTCTTCCAAAATGCATCACTTCGCATTTATCCGGATTAAATTCCATCTGCCACCTCTCCGCCCAATTTTCCAGCCTATCTATATCCTGCTGTATTGCCCGACAATGCTCTTCGCTATCCGCAATTCCAGCCATCTTCGTGTCATCCGCAAACTTGCTGATTACACCAGTTACACCTTCTTCCAAATCATTTATATATATCACAAATAGCAGAGGTCCTAGTACAGAGCCCTGCGGAACACCACTAGTCACAGACCTCCAGCCGGAAAAAGACCCTTCGACCACTACCCTCTGTCTCCTATGGCCAAGCCAATTCGCCACCCATCTAGCCACTTCTCCTTGTATCCCATGAGCCTTAACCTTCTTAACCAACCTGCCATGTGGGACTTTGTCAAATGCCTTACTGAAATCCATATAGACGACATCCACGGTCCTTCCTTCATCAACCGTTTTTGTCACTTCCTCAAAAAACTCCACCAAATTTGTAAGGCACGACCTCCCTCTTACAAAACCATGCTGTCTGTCACTAATGAGATTGTTCCGTTCTAAATGCACATACATCCTGTCTCTAAGAATCCTCTCCAACAACTTCCCTACCACGGACGTCAAGCTCACCGGCCTATAATTTCCTGGGTTATCCCTGCTACCCTTCTTAAACAACGGGACCACATTCGCTATCCTCCAATCCTCAGGGACCTCACCCGTGTCCAAAGAAGCGACAAAGATTTCCGTCAGAGGCCCAGCAATTTCACTTCTCGTCTCCCTGAGCAGTCGAGGATAGATGCCATCAGGCCTGGGGCTTTGTCAATTTTAATGTTCCCTAAAAAACCTAACACTTCCTCTCTTGTAATGGAGATTTTCTCTAACGGGTCAACACCTCCCTCCGAGACACTCCCGGTTAACATGCCCCTCTCCTTCGTGAATACCGATGCAAAGTATTCATTTAGGATCTCCCCTATTCGCTTGGGTTCTAAGCATAATTCCCCTCCTTTGTCCCTGAGAGGTCCGATTTTCTCCCTGACAACTCTTTTGTTCCTAACGTATGAATAGAATGCCTTAGGATTCTCCTTAATCCTGCCTGCCAAGAACATCTCGTGCCCTCTTTTTGCCCTTCTAACTCCCCGTTTGAGATCTTTCCTACTCTCTCTGTATTCCTCCAGAGCTCCATCTGTTTTCAGTTGCCTGGACTTAACGTACGCCTCCCTTTTCATTTTAATCAGATCCTCAATTTCCCTGGTTATCCACGGCTCTCGAATCCTACCTTTCCTATCTTTCCTTTTTACAGGCACATGCCTATCCTGCAGCCTTATCAATAGTTCCTTAAAAGACTCCCACATGCCAGACGCGGACTTACCCTCAAACATCCTCTCCCAATCAACATCCACCAATTCCTGCCTAATCCGGCTATAGTCAGCCTTCCCCCAATTTAGCACCCTGCCCGTAAGACAGCACTCATCCTTGTCCATTACTATCCTAAAGTTAACAGAGTTGTGGTCACTATTTGCCACATGTTCCCCTACCGAAACTTTGACGACCTGACCGGGCTCATTTCCCAGAACTAGGTCCAGTATAGCCCCCTCTCTAGTCGGGCTATCTACATACTGTTCCAAAGAACCTTCCAGTACGCATTTTACAAATTCCTCCCCGTCCGGTCCCCCAGCTCTAAGCACGTTCCAGTCTGTGCCAGGGAAATTAAAGTCCCCCACTACAACAACCCTATGTTTTCTGCACCTATCCAGAATCTCCTGACATATCCTTTCCTCCACTTCCCGTGGGCTGTTGGGTGGTCTGTAGTACACCCCCAGCATAGTGACTGCACCCTTCCTGTTTCTGAGTTCCACCCACAGCGACTCAGTACATGACCCCTCTAAGTTGTCTACCCTCTGCACCGCGGTAATATGCTCCTTAACTAATATCGCTACTCCCCCACCTTTTTTAGCCCCTCCTCTGTCTCGCCTAAAACACTTATACCCCGGAATATTCAGCTGCCAGTCCTGTCCTTCTTTTAACCAAGTTTCCGTCACCGCAACCACATCCAAATTCCGCACAAGCATTAAGGCCCTAAGTTTGTCTGTTTTACCCGTTACACTCCTCGCATTGAAGCAGATGCACTCCAGATCTCCAGGCCCAGTCAGGTCCTCCTCCTCCAGAGTGCTCCTCTTCTTAGCTAGCCTTGCCCTGGCCCCCAGCTCGACCCCAGCCTCAGTATTTACTGACCTCCTGTTTTGTTCCCCACCCCCCTGCCACACTAGTTTAAATCCTGCCGAAACACTCTAGCAAAACTCCCAGCCAGGATATTTGCTCCCTTCCAGTTAAGGTGTAACCCATCCTTTCTGTACAGTTGCCATCCTGACTTGAAGATTTCCCAGTTATCTATGAATTTAAAACCCTCCCTCTTGCACCAGTCCTTTAGCCACGCGTTCAACTGTAGAATCTCCCTGTTCCGAGCCTCACTTGCACTAGGCACCGGGAGCAGTCCAGATATTGCTACCCTGGAGGTCTTACTTTTTAGCCTAGCACCCAACTCCCTGAATTTCTCTCGTATGACCCCCCTGCTCTTCCTACCTACATCATTTCCCCCAATGTGTACAATCACATCCGTTTGACTACCTTCCTTTTTAAATATGCTTCCTACCCTCTCGGAGACATCCAGTACCCCGGCACCAGGGAGGCAGACTACCATCCTGGATTCTCGTTCAGTCCCACAGAACCGCCTGTCCGTGCCTCTAACCATTGCGTCCCCCACAACTATCGCTCTCCTAAACCCCTTCTTTCCCTTCCGGACCCCTGAGCCTGTCTCCGTGGAGGCGATCTGGTCCTCGTGGCTTACCCCTGGAGGGTCATCCCCCTCCACAGAATCCAAAACAAGATACCTATTTTGGAGGGGGACAACCACAGGGGATCCCTCCACAGACTGCTCACTCCCTTCCCTTCTCCCATCTGTTGCCCATTCCTTTCTTTTATGGGAGACTGCCACTGGGGTACTTTCTGGCACGTCACCCTTCTGACTATTACCCCTCCTAACTGTGACCCACGTGTCTTCCTTCCGAGACCCTGGTGTCACTACCTGACTATAACTTTTATCTATTACTCGCTCATTTTCCCTAACTAAACTGAGTTCATCGAGCCTCAGCTCCAGCTCCCTTACACGATCCTTCAGGAGATGCAGTTCCACGCATCTGGCACAGATATGGACTTCCGGGAGGCAAGTAGTCTCCAGGAACTCCCACATCCCACACCGAATGCAGTATACTGGCCTCCCACTCATACCAGCCATGTCCTTTTTAGTTTTGGGGATAAAACAAAAAGGGGGTGTAACCGAAGAAAAATAAACAAACAACCTTCCTCGCCTTCGCCGAAGCCCTGTGAGCCAAAGCCCTTTTAGCTCTCACTCTGTCCCCTGCTCACTCTGCTGCCCGCTAACGACGCTGCCCGCTCAAAGGTGCGGCCTACTTTTAAACCCTCCAAAACCTTCCCAGGCTGCTGCTGGGCCTATTTCCTGTTTAGAAAAAAAACCTCCGATTTTTTCACGAATTTAACTGAAAAGATAATTAAATAAATTAGTGCACACACAAGCTCCCTTACCCTCAGCCTGCTCCTGTGGAACCAGTAGCAATCCCTCCAGGCTCTATCCCTGGAACACCACGTATCTACCCAGCCAATCCCCCTGACACTGAGAGGCAATTCAGCATGGTCAATCAACCTAGCCCGCAATCTTTGAACTCAAGGAGGAAACCAGAAACATGGGGAGAACATGCAAACTTCACACAGTCACCTGAGACGAGAATTGAACTCGGGTCCCTGGTGCAACACTGTGCCACTGTGTCACCCTTTGCACATGCAGTAATAAAAGCACCTAACCTTCAAAGTAGAGTTTATTTATTTGTCACAGGAAGGCTTACATTAACACTGCAATGAAATTGCTGTGAAAATCCCCTAGTCTTCACACTCTGGCACCTGTTTGGGTACACTGAGGGAGAATTTAGCATGGCCAATGCATCTAACCAGCATGTCTTTTGCACTGTGGGAGGAAACCGGAGCACCCGGAGGAAATTCACACAGGCACGAGGAGAATGTGCAAATTCCGCACAGACAGTGACCCAAGCCGGGAATCGAACCTGGCTCCCTGGCGCTGTGAAGCAGCAATGCTAACCACTGAGCCACCGTGCACCATTCACTGCATTATTTTAAAATGTCCAAAGATGTGCGGGTTAGGTTGATTGGCCAGGTTAAAAATTGCCCCTTAGAGTCCTGAGATGTGTAGGTTAGAGGGATTAGCGGGTAAATATGTGGGGATAGGGCCTGGGTGGGATTGTGGTCGGTGCAGACTCGATGGGCCGAATGGCCTCCTTCTGCACTGTAGGGTTTCTATGATTTCTATGAAAATCAGGTGGATTCTGCAACGTGGGAGTGTATGATTAACTTTAGCGATCGCCAACCAGAAGATCAGACATGTCTCCTCAGTATATCTGTATTTTATTGACCTTAGAGTGGAGGATTAAGTCCTAGATTAGCATTTGCACTCTGTGGCCTTTTGACTCAGGGCGTTGAGTTCGACCACTGAATCATGTTAACCTTTGACCCATTAACAACATATCACTATGCTGATGTCACCGAGTGACAGCTCACCCCAGTCGAACAAAGAAGGTCATCCTGTCCAACCCTTTAATATTTACTTCCCTGAAAAATAGAAAAAGGCCCCTGAAGGGTGGTATAAAAAGTGAGAGCAGCGATGGTAAGACTGTGCTTCAGCAAGAGTCACCACCTGTGGGGGTGAAGTTACCATGGATTACATCGAACAAGAGCGCCAATCCTGTGGCATGCCACGCGGGCAGACCAACTCGAATTTGAACTCAATTCGTGGAGAGTGAGGAGCCATGTGTGGATGCCAGCTCAGCTGTTGTCAGGCTTTGTTCTCTCTCAGCGTGTAGCTATTCCAGCAGCCTCCTGATGGACTTGCCATCTTGCACCTCCTTTAAACTTGGGAACATCTAAAGCTCTGTTGTCCAAATCCTGACTCACACCTGGCCCCATTCATAGAATCATAGAATCCCCACAGTGGAGAAAGAGGCCATTCAGCCCATCGAGCCTGCACTGACAGCACTCCCACTCAAAACCTTTCACCCCTGTTCTTGCTGACCTACATTAGCTCCCAAATCCGCAAAGCCAAGATCCTAACATTTTCAAAGTTTCAAGCTTATTTATTAGAGTCACAAATAGGCTTACATTAACACTCCAATGAAGTTACTGTGAAAATCCCCTAGTCGCCACACTCCGGCACCTGTTCGGGTACACTGAGGGAGAATTTAGCACGGCCAACGCACCTAACCAGCTCGTCTTTCGGACTGTGGGAGGAAACCGGAGCATCCGGAGGAAACCCACGCAAACACGGGGAGAACGTGTAGAATCCGCACAGACAGTGACCCAAGCCGGGAATTGAACCTGGATCCCTGGTGCTGTGAGGCAGCAGTGCTAACCACTGTGCCACCCTAACCCATTAAGATGTGATTTTCCACACCAAACCCCTGCCCTCGCAGCGTGTCGCTTGGCAGCAGAGGTGGTTTGTCATTGGCCGGCGCTATAATCTTCCAATCCCACCGGTGTCAATGGCGTTTTGCGTGGTTTGTCCGTCCCGCTGCCGGGGAACCCACCACGGTGGGGGGTGGGTGCGGGGGAGGGTGTCACCATCAGCGGGAGATCCTGTCAGCGGGAAGCGCTGGAAAATTCTACCCCTAATTTCAACTTCCTCTATGGTGCCACCCCATCCCTATCATCGCAATTCCCTCCATTCCTACAGCCCTCCAACCCTGGCCTCTTTCCCAGTTTTCACCATCCCATCATTGGCTTCTGTGCTTCCGTAAGCTCAGGAATTCCCTCCCTAAACCTCTCCACTGCCCCCCCACCCCAACCCCACCTTCTCCTTTACATTGCTGCTTAAAGCCAACCTCTTTGACCAAACATCTGGCCACCTGTCCCAGTTTTTCCATCTGTGACTCGATGGCAAGTTTTAGTGTGAGGCACCTTGGGATGTTTACTGCATTAAAAATCCTAAATCAATGCAAGTTGTCTTTGACTCAAATGCCTCTGATATTGTAGGGAGCTCACCAAACTTTCAGCGGCAGTGGGGAACAGTGTGGGCGACTGGCCCTCATTGTTGTCTTTGGGAGAAGTCCAAATACCAAGGCAAGAGATTAGCTGAAGGGAGCAGATGCTACCAGGCATGAGAGTGGAAATACTGTTGGCTCACTCGCTCAGAGTGCTGTGGGGCGTGCCAGCGACATTCTGATCAGTACACCTGCCAGGTGACACTGTGTGTACCAAAGAGCGTTTGTAACATTTAACCCAGCAATGCCTCATTACCGTTGCTAAACAGCCGACAGCACCACAACAGGGTGGAAAGCATTACTCAGTCTGCACGCCCTCCCACATCCTGAGAGAGCAAGCTTGGGTTGGGGGGGTGGTGGACAGTGAGTTTTGCATCCAAGTTTGTTGACGACACTCAGTTAAGCGGTGCAGTAAGTAGTCCAGATGGGAGTCAGGAAATTGCAGAGAGGCGTGCATGGAATACACAAGAAGGCAAAACTGCGGCAGATGGTGTGGGGAAGTGTGAGGTCATCCACTTTGGACCCAAGAGAGACAAAATCAGAATTCTTCATGGTGCAAAACTCGGAAGTACGAAGGCGCAAAGAGCCCGTCAGAAGCCAGAAAGAAAACTGCAAATATATTAATAGAGCACTGGCTTTTATCTTGAGGATAAAAGGGGGTATAGGTTTAAGGTGTGAGGGGCAATGTTTAAAGGAGATGCCCGAGGGCAAATTTTTTACGCAGAGTTTGGTGGGTACCTGGAATTCGTTGCCGGGGGAGGTAGTGGAAGCAGATACGATGGTGAGTTTTAAGGGGCGTCTGGACAAATACATGAATAGGATGGGAATAGAGGGATATGGTCCCTGGAAGGGTAGGGGGTTTCAGTTCAAAGAACAAGAACAAAGAACAAAGAACAATACAGCACAGGAACAGGCCCTTCGGCCCTCCAAGCCCGCGCCGCTCCCCGGTCCAGGATTGAATCCTGAATCCAGGATCCCCGCCCAATTTTCCAGCCTATCTACATACCAATATCCTATCCACCGAGCTGTCCCTCACAGCTACGATGCTTTGTTCATTACAACCTATTAACTTACCCCCACCCCCCCATTCCAGACCATGTGATCTCCAGGGAGAGGCGAAAACCCAGAGTGAAAAACCCCAGGGCCAATATGGGGAAAAAAAATCTGGGAAATTCCTCTCCGACCCCCTGAGGCGATCGAAACGAGTCCAGGAGATCACAATGGCCCCGATCGGAAAATGCTTCCCAACCCTAGTCATTTCCACTTCCACGAACACCATATGAATTCCCTGCCCCCGAGACAGGTTCCCAACTATCCGCAGTCTCACTCTGTACTGGCACCAGCAAGATGATCGTAGAATGAAGCCTTGAAACGAGAAACCAGGAACAATTAGCCCGCGCCGCTCCCTGGTCCAAACTAGACCACTCTTTTGTATCCCTCCATTCCCACTCCGTTCATATAGCTGTCTAGATAAGTCTTAAACGTTCCCAGTGTGTCCGCCTCCACCACCTTGCCCGGCAACACATTCCAGGCCCCCACCACCCTCTGTGTGAAATATGTCCTTCTGATATCTGTGTTAAACCTCCCCCCCTTCACCTTGAACCAATGACCCCTCGTGAACGTCACCACCGACCCGGGGAAAAGCTTCCCACCGTTCACCCTATCTATGCCTTTCATAATTTTATACACCTCTATTAAGTCTCCCCTCATCCTCCGTCTTTCCAAGGAGAACAACCCCAGTTTCCCCAATCTCTCCTCATAACCAAGCCCCTCCATACCAGGCAACATCCTGGTAAACCTCCTCTGTACTCTCTCCAAAGCCTCCACGTCCTTCTGGTAGTGTGGCGACCAGAACTGGACGCAGTATTCCAAATGCGGCCGAACCAACGTTCTATACATCTGCAACATCAGACCCCAACTTTTATACTCTATGCCCCGTCCTATAAAGGCAAGCATGCCATATGCCTTCTTCACCACCTTCTCCACCTGGCTCAGCTGCCAGTCCTGTCCCTCTTTCAACCAAGTCTCCGTCACCGCAACCACATCCAAATTCCTCGTGCGCATTAAGGCCCCAAGTTCGTCTGTTTTACCTGCTACGCTCCTTGCATTGAAGTATAAGCACTCCAGACCCCCAGGCTCAGTGAGGTCGTCCTCCCCCAGAGTGCTCTTCTTCTTTGCCAGCCTTGTCCCAGCCCCAAGCTCGTCCCCAGCCACCACACTTATAGACCTAATAGTTTGATCCCCACCCCCCTGCCATACTAGTTTAAACCCCCCCGAACTGCATTAGCAAAGCTCCCAGCCAGGATATTTGTGCCCTTCCAACTTAGTTGTGACCCCTCCCTCTTGTACAGGTGCCATCCTCTCCTGAAAACCTCCCATTGGTCTATGAAAATAAAGCCCTCCCTCCTGGACCAGTCCTTTAGCCAGGCATTCATTTGAACCAACTCCCTATTCTTATCCTCACTGGCACGAGGCATTGGGAGCAGCCCAGAGATGGCCACCCTAGTGACCCTACTTTTTAACCTAAGTTGGGCAACATGGTTGGTGCAGGCTTGGAGGGCCGAAGGGCCTGTTCCTGTGCTGTAATTTTCTTTGTTTTCTTGGTTCTTTGATATTGGAGCCAAAAGCAAAGAAATGATAATTTATTTGTCCAGAACCTTGGTTAGACTCCATATGAAGGCCTGCATTCAGCTGTGAGCACAACACGTTGGGCGGCACGGTTGCACAGCAGTTAGCACTGCTGCCTCACAGCAAGAAGTTTAACAACACCAGGTTAAAGTCCAACAGGTTTATTTGGTAGCAAAAGCCACACAAGCTTTCGAGGCTCTGAGCCCCTTCTTCAGGTGAGTAGGAATTCTGTTCACAAACAGAACTTATAAGACACAGACTCAATTTACATGAATAATGGTTGGAATGCGAATACTTACAACTAATCCAGTCTTTAAGAAACAAAACAATGGGAGTGGAGAGAGCATCAAGACAGGCTAAAAAGATGTGTATTGTCTCCAGACAAGACAGCCAGTGAAACTCTGCAGGTCCACGCAACTGTGGGAGTTACAAATAGTGTGACATAAATTCTGATTCTAGGATCGCATGATAAAGACTCAGGAGGAAAAAAGCAGAAATATTTATGTGAAATAGTGTGACATAAACCCAATATCCCGGTTGAGGCCGTCCTTGTGTGTGCGGAACCTGGCTATCAGTTTCTGCTCCGCGACTCTGCGCTGTCGTGTGTCGCGAAGGCCGCCTTGGAGAACGCTTACCCGAATATCAGAGGCCGAATGCCCATGACCGCTGAAGTGCTCCCCAACAGGAAGAGAACAGTCTTGCCTGGTGATTGTCGAGCGGTGTTCATTCATCCGTTGTCGCAGCGTCTGCATAGTTTCCTCACAGCGCCAGGGACCCAGATTCGATTCCCAGCCTTGGGTCACTCTCTGTATGGAGTCTGCACATTCTCCCGGATCTGTGTGGGTTTCCTCTGGGTGCTCCGGTTTCTTCCCACACTCCAAAGATGTGCGGGTTAGGTGGATTGACCATGTTAAATAGCCCCTTAGTGTGAGGGGGACTAACTAGGGTAAATGCATGGGGTTATGGGAATAGGGCCTGGGTAGGATTGTGGTTGGTGCAGACTCAATGGGCCGAATTGCCTCCTTCTGCACTGTAGGATTCTGTGATCTCGGTATTTTGTTCTATTCATTCATGCGTGTACAGGAGCAGAGGGGTCTGCATGCATATCATCATCATAGACTTATCATAGAATCCCTACATTGCAGAAGAGGCCATTTGGCCCATCGAGTCTGCACTGACTCTCTGATAGAGTGTCTTGCCTAGGCCCTCATCCCACCCTGTCCCACACATTTACCATGGCTAATCCCATCTAATTTATACATCTTTGCATATAAGGGGCATTTTAGCATGGTCAATCCACCTTTGGAATGTGGGAGGAAACCAGAGCACCAGAAGGAAACCCACGCGGACACAGGGCGAATGTACAAACTCCACACAGTCAACCAAGGCCGGAATTGAACCCGGGTCGCTGATGCTGTGCCACCTTGCCGCCCTATCTGGACAATTCATCGAAGTAGGCAAGACAGCTTAGGAGCACAGTTAACAGAGCATACAGTATCTGAGGCTTTATTAATAGGAACATAGGACGGGGATTTTATGATCTTGCTCATCCTGAAACTGTAAAATCCTGCCCTAGGTCAACGGATCTTCCCATGATCCGCCCCTCACCTGCTCCAATTCCCGTGGCAGGCAGGGCGGTAAAACTCCATCCAGAGAGTACAAGAGCAAACAGGTTGTTGTCAATAAGAGTAAAATATTGGGGAAGATCTGTAATAAAAACAGAAAATGCTGGAAAAGCTCGGCAGGCCTGTCAGCATCTGTGAAGAGAGAAACACAGTTAACATTTCAAGTCCAATCTGTAATAAATACTGGTTCAGTCTTAACTGGAGTACTGTGTCCAGTTCTGGATGCCACAGGAAAGATGTGAAAGAAGATGTGAAGGCATTAGAGAGAGTGAAAAAAAGATTGACTCAAATAGTTCCTGGGATGAGGAACTTCATAAATTGGAGAATTTGGGACTGTTTTCGCTGGAGAAGAGAAGGTTGAGAGGAGAATTCATCGAGTCATTCAAAGTAAGTAGACTAGAGTCAGGACCAAGAAGCAGAGGCATGTAGACTGGGGGCGGCTGTTTGAGGGTTAACCCACATCCGATATGTGGGAGTCTTTTAAAAGTCAGTTGTTAACAATTCAGGACAAGTATGTCCCTGTAAAAATGAAGGATAAAGATGGCAAGATTCGGGAACCCTGGGTGACAAGAGAGATTGTGAGCTCAGTGAAAAGGAAGAAGGAGGCACACATAAATTTCAGGAAATTGAAAACGGAAAAGGCTCTCGAGCAATACAAAGAAGGCAGGAAAGAGCTTAAAGAGTGACTGAGGAGGGCAAAAAGGGGCTATAAAATATCCTTGGCAGGCAGGATTGAGGAGAATCCCAAAGCTTTTTATGCATATATAAGGAGGAGGAGGGTAGCTAAGGAAAAGGGCAGGTCTACTCAAGGACAGTGGATGGAATTTGTGTGTGGAGCCAGATAAGGCGGGTGAGATCGTTAATGAGTACTTTGCATCAGTATTCACAAAGGAGAAGGATGTGATGGATGGTGAGTGTAGAAAAGAGGATGTTGACATTCTAGGACATGTTGAGATAAAAAGGGAGAAGTCATTGGAGGTTTTCAAAACCATTAAGGTGGAAAGTCCCCAGGGCCAGATAGGGTCTATCCCTATTCCTATCCCTGAGAGAGGCAAGGGAAGAAATTGCTGAGACCTTGGCAAAAATCTCTGCATTCTCTTTAATCATGGGTGAGGTACCAGAGGACTGGAGAGTAGCTAACATTTGTTCCTCTGTTTAAGAAGGGCAGAAGAGTCAATCTGGGAAATTACAAGCCCAGTGGTACATCAGTGGTGGGGAAATTATTGGAGAAGATTCTTAGGGTCAGGATCTACTCACATCTGGAAGAGAATAGGCTTATTAGTGATAGGCAGCATGGTTTTGTAAAGGGGAGATCATGTCTCACAAACTTGATTGAGTTCTTTGAGGAAGTGACAAGAAAAATTGACCAGGGCAGGACAGTGGCTGTTGTATACATGGACTTTAGTAAAGCCTTCGATAAGGTTCCTCATGTCAGGCTGATACAGAAGGTGAAGTCATGTAGCATCCGAGGTGAGCTGTTAAGATGGATACAAAACTGGCTTGGGCAGAGAATGCAGAGAGTAGCAGTGGAAGGGTACTTTTTTAACAGGAGGTCTGTGACAAGCAATGTTCCACAAGGGTCAGTGCTGGGGCCTCTGGTTGTTTAAAATATATATAAATGATTTGGAAGAAAATGTAGGTGGTCAAATTAGTAAATTTGCAAATGATACAAAAATTGGGAGAGTAGCGGATAGTGAGGAGGATTGTCAGAGGATACAGCAGGATATAAATCAGCTGAAGACATGGGCCAAAAGATGGCAGATGGAATTTAACCCAGACAAATGTGAAGTGATGCAATTTGGAAGGTCTACTGCAGAAGGAAAGTATACAGTAAATGGCAGAGCCCTTAGAAATATTAGCAAACAGAGGGGTCTAGGCGTGCAGATCCACAGCTCCCTGAAAGTGGCAACTCAGGTGGACAAGATGGTCAAGAATGTGTATGACATGCTGGCCTTCATCGGTCAGGGTACTGAGTATAGGAATTGGAAAATCAAGTTGCAGCTGTATAAGACTTTGTTTGGGCCGCATCTGGAGTGTTGTGCATAATTCTGGTCGCCACACTCCCGGAAGGATGTTGATGCATTGGAAAGGGTGCAGTAGAGATTTACCAGGATGTTGCCTGGTTTGTAGGATATGAACTATGAAGAAAGGTTGAACAAACATTGTTTTCATTGGAGCGTTGGAGGATGAGGGAGGACTTGATAAAGGTTTACAAGATTATGACAGGCTTGGATCGAGTGGATAGTCAGAGTCTTTTGCCCAGGTTCAAAGGGTCAATTACTCGGGGACATTGGTTGAGAGGGAGAGGGGTAAAGTTTAGAACATAGAACATAGAACATAGAACAGTACAGCACAGAACAGGCCCTTCGGCCCACGATGTTGTGCCGACCTTCATCTGAAACCAAGATCAAGCTATCCCACTCCCTACCATCCTGGTGTGCTCCATGTGCCTATCCAATAACCGCTTAAATGTTCCTAAAGTGTCTGACTCCACTATCACTGCAGGCAGTCCATTCCACACCCCAACCACTCTCTGCGTGAAGAACCTACCTCTGATATCCTTCCTTTATCTCCCACCATGAACCCTATAGTTATGCCCCCTTGTAATAGCTCCATCCACCCGAGGAAATAGTCTTTGAACGTTCACTCGATCTATCCCCTTCATCATTTTATAAACCTCTATTAAGTCTCCCCTCAATCTCCTCCGCTCCAGAGAGAACAGCCCCAGCTCCCTCAACCTTTCCTCATAAGACCGACACTCCAAACCAGGCAGCATCCTGGTAAATCTCCTCTGCACTCTTTCCAGCGCTTCCACATCCTTCTTATAGTGAGGTGACCAGAACTGCACGCAATATTCCAAATGCGGTCTCACCAAGGTCCTGTACAGTTGCAGCATAACCCCACGGCTCTTAAACTCCAACCCCCTGTTAATAAAAGCTAACACACTATATGCCTTCTTCACAGCTCTATCCACTTGAGTGGCAACTTTCAGAGATCTGTGGATATGGACCCCAAGATCTCTCTGTTCCTCCACAGTCTTCAGAACCCTACCTTTGACCCTGTAATCCACATTTAAATTTGTCCTACCAAAATGAATCACCTCACATTTATCAGGGTTAAACTCCATTTGCCATTTTTCAGCCCAGCTTTGCATCCTATCTATGTCTCTTTGCAGCCTACAACAGCCCTCCACCTCATCCACTACTCCACCAATCTTGGTGTCATCAGCAAATTTACTGATCCACCCTTCAGCCCCCTCCTCTAAGTCATTAATAAAAATCACAAAGAGCAGAGGACCAAGCACCGATCCCTGCGGCACTCCGCTAGCAACCTGCCTCCAGTCCGAAAATTTTCCATCCACCACCACCACCCTCTGTCTTCGATCTTTAAAAGAGGTGTAAAGGGCAAGTTTTCACACAGAGGGTGGTGAATGCCTGGAACGTGCTGCCGGAGAAGGTGGTGGAAGCAGATTCGATAACAATGTTCAAGAGGCATCTGGATAGATGCATGAATCAGCAGGCAGTAGAGGGATATTGACCATGTAGAGGCAAGAAAATAATAGACCAGAAAGGCATCTGTGTTGGCACTGATGTGGTGGGCCTAAGGGCCTGTTCCTGTACTGCACTGTTCTTTCTTCTCTTTGTTCAGGGGACACAGATTTAAGGTAATTGGCTGAA
This sequence comes from Mustelus asterias, assembly GCF_964213995.1. NCBI lineage: Eukaryota > Metazoa > Chordata > Chondrichthyes > Carcharhiniformes > Triakidae > Mustelus > Mustelus asterias. Next base: position 188,996,547 of record NC_135801.1, on the reverse strand, counting down.
GAAGCCATGACGACCTGAGGAGAGACATTTTTCACACAGCGAGTGCTTGGGGTCTGGATGCGCTGCCTGAGAGTGTGGTGGAGTCAGGTTCAATGTTGACATTTAAGAAGGAATTGGATCAATATCTGAATAGGAAGAATGTGCAGGTTTATGTGGGGGATGGCACTGGAGGTGCATTGCTCATTTGGAGAGCTGGCACAGACGGGCCAAACAGCCTCGTTCTAGACTGTAATAATCCCATGATTCTGTAATACGGGCATCACAGACATGGCCAGAAGTTATTTCCCATCCCTAATTGCACTTGAAAAGGTGGTTGTGAGCCACTTTCTTAAATTGCTGCGGTCCAGATTGTACATATATACCATGGGTACATCCACAGAGCTGTGAGGGAAGGAGTTCCCAGAGTTTGACCGAGCAACAGTGAAGGAACGGCGATATATTTCCGAGACAGGATGGCGTGTGACTTGGAAATTGCAGGTGGTGGTGTTTCCATGTATTCGTTGCCCTGGGTGTTAAAGGTTGCGAGTTTAGAAGGTGCTGTTGTACAAGCCTTGGTGAGTTGCTGTCGCGCATCTTGCAGATGGTATAATTATCCTTGTGGGAGCGTGTAATGCACATTTACCAGAATGATATTGTGGTAAAAAAATTTAATCGTGAGGACAGGCCTAATAAATTTGGCGTGAATGCCTCTGAGGTCACCATGGTCTAATCACAGTGCTGGACAGGTTGAATGGAGAAGGGGCAGGGGCGTGGGATGGGGAATGGGAGGGGACAACTTTGCCCGTATTTAAGACCGAATCAAGTCTGATGCTCACCCAACAATGCACTAGGCCTGAGTGGAATATGTAAAGAAGCTAAGGCTAGTTAGCAGGCAAGGCAGGTAAACCCCTTCACACAAAGGGTTATAGAGTTGTAAAGACCCATCTGGTTCACTAGTGTCCTTTAGGGAAGGAAATCTGCCGTCCTTATCTGGTCTGGCCTACAGATGCACAGCAATGTGGTTGACTCTTAAAATGCCCTCTAAAAATGGCCTAGCAAGCCACTCAGTTCATAGGTGACTAGGGATGGGCAATAAATGCTGGCCCAGCCAGCGACGCCCATGTCCCACGAGTGAATAAAAAAAAATAAGGCGGCAGAAATGTAGAAGCAAGCTGACAGCGGACTTGTTTTAAAGAGAGACTGGATACTTCCCCAGCGAGAACGGATGGAGTTGCATGTTGAGATGTGGGACGGGAATTCACGGCCTCACTCGGGCGAGACCGGGAATTCCCGCCTGAGGTCAACGGAGATTTCCGTTGTCGGACCCTCACCTGTGCCGGTTCCGTGGCAGGAAAGGCGGAGGAGTTCCAGTCGTGATATTGAAATACAGTCGGTCCAACAGCCTGCTGCTGTTCCTAACACTCTGGCTGGGAATTTCTTTGGGAGCGATCCTAATCGGCTGGTGTAGGTTTTGGTCCTAGCCAGACGTGTTAGCTAGCATTGTGTTCCATCGAAGTTTTGGCAGGAGTGCCACTCCTATCTGTCGAGCTGCCAGCAAATGCACACTTACTCTCATCTTCAGGGATGAATGGAGTTCTTTTATATCACACTCCTGCCCTCTGCTGGCAGCCCCCGCCTTCTGCACCATCACTTTTATTTTTTTCAGAGGCCGCACATTTCTATTTTTCGTGCTGCGTAGTTTGTGGCGGTGTTCAAAATAGCAAGGAATATTGATTGGATAAATGAGGAGAAACTGGTTTCACTGGTGGGACGGTCAGTTGCCAGCAGATAAAAATTTCAGTAACAGAGTCAAAGAGGTTTACAGCATGGAAACAGGCCCTTTGGCCCAACTTGTCCATGGCGCCCTTTATCCACCATTAAGCTAGTCCCAATTGCCCGCACTTGGCCCATATCCCTCTATAGTCATCTTACCCATGTAACTGTCTAAATGTTTTTAAAAGACAAAATTGTACTCACCTCCACTACTACCTCTGGCAGCTTGTTCCAGACACTCACCACCCTCTGTGTGAAAAAATTGCCCCTCTGGACCTTTTTGTATCTCTCCCGTCTCACCTTAAACCTATGCCCTCTAGTTTTAGACTGCCCGACCTTTGGGAAAACATGTTGACTATCTACCTTGTCTGTGCCCCTCATTATCTTATAGACCTCTATAAGATCAACCCTAAGCCTCCTACACTCCAGGGAAAAAGTCCCAGTCTATCCAGTCCTTCCTTATAACTCAAACCATCAAGTCCCAGTAGCATCCTAGTAAATCTTTTCTGCACTCTTTCTAGTTTAATAGTATCCTTTCTATAATAGAATGACCAGAACTATACGCAGTATTCCAAGTGTGGCCTCACCAATGTCTTGTGCAACTTCAGTAAGACGCTAATTGACAAAAGAAGCAGAACAGAGATGAGGAGAAATGTTTGTCGATACAAGAATGCGATCCGGAATGTGCAGCCTGAAAGGGTGTTGGGGGCAGATTCAGAAACAACGTTCGAAAGGGAATTGGATAAAACCTTTGAAAAAAGATTATGAATACAGGGCCAATGTGTGTGTGTGTGTGTGTGTGGGGGGGGGGTTGTGAATAGCAAGGCAGTGGGACAAATCAGGGAGCCTTTTCAAAAGGGCTAACAGAGTCATGGCGGGCCAAATGGCCTCCTTATGTGCTGTCTGCTTCTGTGATTCCAAGGAGCTGTTGAATCTCTGAACTGGATGAATCCACTGGGACAGGCTTGATGGACCCTGGACGTCAAGTCTGACGTGTTCATAATTCCATTAATCTAACTCAGGAATTAGATTAGGAATTTTCTGTCTGACATTTCCCGGGTAACACTTCGGGTAAGTTCTGCGGAACTGTCCAAAGATATTTGAGGAACGACCAGGAGAGTCGGAGAATTGCCCATCAGAGGTTCAGACTTCCCAGGCAATTCCCATGGAGGTCAACACTTCAGGACTTTGGTGGGATTGTTTTTGATTTGATTTGATTTATTATTGTCACATGTATTACCATACAGTGAAAAGTATTGTTTCTTGTGCGCTATACAGACAAAACATACTGTTCATAGAGAAGGAAAGGAGAGAGTGCAGAATGTAGTGTTACAGTCATAGCTAGGGTGTAGAGAAAGATCAACTTAATACAAGGTAAGTCCATTCAAAAGTCTGACAGCAGCAGGGAAGAAGCTGTTCTTGAGTCGGTTGGTACGTGACCTCAGACTTTTGTATCTTTTTCCTGACGGAAGAAGGTGGAAGAGAGAATGTCCGGGGTGCGTGGGGTCCTTAATTATGCTGGCTGCTTTACTGAGGCAGCAGGGAGTGTAGACAGAGTCAATGGATGGGAGGCTGGTTTCTGTGATGGATTGGGCTACATTCACAACATTTTGTCATTCCTTGCGGTCTTGGGCAGAGCAGGAGCCATACCAAGCTGTGATACAACCAGAAAGAATGCTTTCTATGGTGCATTTGTAAAAGTTGGTGAGAGTTGTAGCTGACATGCCAAATTTCCTTAGTCTTCTGAGAAAGTAAAGGCGTTGGTGGGCTTTCTTAACTATAGTGTCGGCATGGGGGGACCAGGACAGGTTGTTGGTGATCTGGACACCTAAAAACCTGGAGTACTTGACTCTTTCTACTTCGTCCCCATTGATGTAGACAGGGGCATGTTCTCCTGTATGCTTCCTGAAGTCGATGACAATCTCCTTCGTTTTGTTGACACTGAGGGAGAGATTATTGTTGCCGCACCAGTTCACCAGATTCTCTATCTCGTTCCTGTACTCTGTCTCATCATGGAAATCTGGCTTCTGACAATCCGGGGACTGAAGATCTGAGATCTGAGACCTCTGAAATTCAGCTCTTTTGTCCATGTTTGAACCAAGGTTGTAATGAGGTCAGGAGCTGAGTGACCCTGGAGAAACCCAAGCTGGGCATCACTGCGCAGGCTATTGCTGAGCAGGTGCTGCTTGATAACACTGTTGATGACCCCTTCCATCACTTTACTGATGGTCGAGAGTAGACTGATTGGGCGGTAATTGGCCGGGTTGGATTTGTCCTGCTTTTTGTGTACAGGACATACCTGGGCAATTTTCCACATTGTTGGGTAGATGCCAGTGTTGTAGCTTTACTGGAAGAGCTTGGCTAGGGGAGTGGCAAATTCTGGAGCACAAGTCTTTAGCACTTGGAAATAAGTGGACGTATTAGCGAGAGGCAACATGGTTTTCTGAAGGGGAGGTCATGTCTCACTAACTTGATCGAGTTTTTCGAGGAAGTGACGAAGATGATTGATGAGAGTAGGGCAGTGTATGTTGTCTGCATGGACTTCAGTAAGGCCTTTGACAAGGTCCCTCATGGCAGACTGGTGCAGAAGGTGAAGTCGCATGGGATCAGAGGTGAACTGGCAAGGTGGATACAGAACTGGCTCAGTCAAAGAAAAGGATGTCCCGAGGCATGGTACATTGGGGAGACCATGCAGACGCTACGACAACGGATGAATGAGCACCGCTCGACAATCACCAGGCAAGAGTGTTCTCTTCCTGTTGGGGAACACTTCAGTGGTCACAGGCATTCGGCCTCTGATCTTCGGGTAAGCGTTCTCCAAGGCGGCCTTCACAACATATAACAACGCAGAGTCGCTGAACAGAGACTGATAGCCAAGTTCCGCACACATGAGGATGGCCTCAACCGGGATCTTGGGTTCATGTCACATTATCTGTAACCCCCATGACTTGCCTGGGCTTGCAAAATCTCACTAACTGTCCTGTCTGGAGACAATACACATCTCTTTAACCTGTGCTTAACGCTCTCTCCACTCACATTGTCTGTACCTTTAAGACTTGATTACCTGTAAAGATTCGCATTCCAATAATTATTTTGTAAATTGAGTTTGTATCTTTATATGCCCTGTTTGTGAACAGAACTCCCACTTACCTGATGAAGGAGCAGCGCTCCGAAAGCTAGTAGATTTTGCTACCAAATAAACCTGTTGGACTTTAACCTGGTGTTGTGAGACTTCTTACTCGGTCAAAGAAGACAGAGGGTAACAGTGGAAGGGTGTGTTTCTGAATGGAGTGCTGTGACAAGTGGCATTCCTCAAGGATCAGTGCTGGGGCCTTTGCTGTTTGTAATATATATAAATGATTTGGAGGAAAATATAACTGGTTTGAGTAGTAAGTTTGCGGATGACACAAAGGTTGGTAGATTTGTGGATAGTGATGAGGACCATCAGAGGATACAGCAGGATATAGGTCGGTTGGAGGCTTGGGCGGAGAGATGGCAGATGGAGTTTAATCTGGACAAATGTGAGGTAATGCATTTTGGAAAGTCTAATACAGACAGGAAATACACAGTAAATGGCAGAACCCTTAAGAGTATTGATAGGCAAAGGGATCTGGGTGTACAGGTACACAGGTCACTGAAAGTTCCAACACAGGTGGAGAAGGTAGTCAAGAAGGCATACGGCATGCTTGCCTTCATCGGCCGGGGCATTGAGTTTAAAAATTGGCAAGTCATGTTGCAGCTTTATAGAACCTTAGTTAGGCCGTACTTGGAATATAGTGTTTAATTCTGGTTGCCACACTACCAACCAGAGGGATGTGGAGGCTTTGGAGAGGGTACAGAAAAGATTTATCAGGATGGTGCCTGGCATGGAGGACACTAGCAATGAGGAGAGGTTGGAGAAACTTGGTTTGTTCTCACTGGAATGACGGAGGTTGAGGGGCAACCTGATAGAAGTCTACAAGATTATGTGAGGCATGGAGAGAGTGGATAGTCAGAAGCTGGAAGATGGAAGAGGCAATTACTTGGGGGCATAGGTTTAAGGTGCGAGAGGCAAGGTTTAAAGGAGATGCATGAGACAAGTTTTTTACACAGAGAGTGGTGGGTGCCTGGAACTCGCTGCCGGAGGAGGTAGTGGAAGCAGATACGATAGTGATTTTAAGGGGCATCTTGACAAATACATGAATAGGATGGGAATAGAGGGATATGGTCTCCGGAAGGGTAGGGGGCTTTAGTTCAGTCGGGCAGCATGGCCGGTGCAGGCGTGGAGGGCCAAAGGGCCTGTTTATGTGCTGTATACCTCAATGACTCTAATTCCCAGCCTCCGACCAGCTCCTTTGGGGCAGGTCCGGTTGAGTATCTGGCCAATGGCGATGCCCCAGGGTGTGGAGATGCCGGCGTTGGACTGGGGTGGGCACAGTAAGAAGTCTCACAACACCAGGTTAAAGTCCAACAGGCTTATTTGGTGGCACGAGCTTTCAGAGCGCAGCCCCTTAGAATCCTACAGTCAGAAGGGACAGCGCTCCGAAAGCTCGTGCTACCAAATAAACCTGTTGGACTTTAACCTGGTGTTGTGAGACTTCTTACGATGCCCCAGGATGTTGAGGATGTTTGATCTGGTGATGCCAATGGGGAAATGTTTAGACTCTCTTGTAGGGGAAAGGTAAGGACACCACAAATATGTAAGTTATTCCTTTATACAGTGAAAAGTGAGCTGACTGGAGGGAGTCCTATAGCCCTACTGCTGACAGGAGAGTATCAGTCCCAAATACCCTTCCATCTCCAACCCCTGTGGCTCACACCCACTTCTGATACAGTGTCTGCATCACGACAGTGCAAATATGAAGAAGACAGATTGAGACGTGTTTAAACAAAAAGAGGTATATTTGTTAAAAAAAACTCTTAGCGCTGTGCGAAGATCATTTTTAATACAGGACAACACGAGGAGGAGGGAGGTCGCGCACTGGTCCCGTTGCTAGGTAACGTGACATCACATTCTACCAGGCTGACCATGGCACCCTGAGCATGGCATTGAGGTTGGCAAAGCTTCTTCTGTCTTGGGGAAAGGATGCGGTCAGCTCTGCGAGTGAGGTACCAGTCGCTTGTGCTTTGGTGGCGGAGGGGGCGGCGGCGACTTGAGAGCTTTGCTGCCGTCTGGCGAGGGCGGGCAGGTGGCCTGTTCAGAAGCAAGTACAAAAGATAAAACGTCAGCCGGAGCCATTGTGGTGGGTGAGTCGCGATGGAAGCGAGTCAGACGGATCATGAAGGTGAAGAACTGCCTGTAATCTGAAGTAAAGACTGAAAATGGCGCGGTGGCACAATGGTTAGCACTGCTGCCTCTCAGTGCCAGGGACCCGGGTTCAATTCCAGCTTTGGGTGGCACTGTTTGTGTGGAGTCTGCACGTTCACCCCGTGTCTGCGTGGGTTTCCTCCGGGTGCTCCGGTTTCCTCCCACACTCTGACAATGTGTATTGGCCATGCTAAATTGCCCCTTAGTATCAGGGAGTTAGCGGGGTAAATGTGTGGGATTATGGGGATAGGGTGGTGGGGTGGGCCTGGGTCAGACGCTCTGACAAAGAGTTTGTGCAGACTCGATGGGCCGAATGACTTCCTTCCCTACTGTAGGAATTCATAGAATCATAGAATCTTCCAGTGCAGAAGGAGGCCATTCGGCCCATCGAGTCTGCACTGACCACAATCCCACTCAGACCCCCATGCATTTACCCTAGCTAGTCCCCCTGACACTAAGGGGCAATTTAGCATGGCCAATCCTCCTAACTTGGCGAGTCCGGCAGCATCTGAGGAGAGAGAAGTTAACGGGCAGGATTCTCCGCCCAGCAGGGGACAGGAATGGAGGTGCAATGGGCCCAGAAATGTGAGCACGGCCAACCAGCTGTTTCAGCCCAAAGCTGTCCTGGTGTGGCCATTCAGGGCGAGATGGATTCTGGGCCAAGCAAGGCTGCTCGCCGCCACGCTAGGAGCAGCCAATGAGAGTCATTAAGCACATCGTTAATGGCAGTGAATGGAGGCTGGCTGGGACTTTCCAGTCGGACTCCAGTTTCCTTCCCAACGTCATTGGGGCCAACTCAGCTGCCAGGAGGGCAGACACCCATGTGGCAGGTCAAGGGATGGAGCTGGTATGTTTGTATATCCTTATGATACTAGGAACTGGACATTGAGGGGCTTAGAAGGCTTAACATGTAAAGATATGTTTCTTTTCTGCAGCGAGTAGCCTTTCTGGGACCAGGCCAGAAGGATACACAAATACAACTCAGCCCAGACTCCTCGATAGACACAGACTACTGACAGCCAGAGCCTGAAGGAAGCCACATGTGAATAACTTCTCTCTGTTATTTCGAATACTACTGATTTATTGGCCGACCCACTGCTGAGTCACTCTGTAATTTTCATCTTCCCACCACCCTCTCCTGCATCCCTACAGACCCTGTCAGGCAAGGTGCCTGTGCCAGCATGGCTCTGCAGTAGACCACTGGGCAGTTGCCAACTCTGGCTGAACATAATCCTGGAGGTTTCATCACATGACCGCCTTCCTCCAATCACCCTACCCCCCCTCCCGTGGTTCCGCCACCGGTCACCTGACGGGTGCTTATGGAGCCCTGCTTCCCTGCATGCCAATCGGGAAGCAAACAGACTCTTTGGACAGAATTTGCCCAGCCAGGTGAAGATGGCGTCTGGTGCATGTGGGGTGGGCAAGTCCCAGAACATTTTGGGTGAGGATCCCAGCATCATCCTGCCCTCTGCCTGCTTTCCCGGTCTGGATCGCCAGTTCTGCGGGGAATCTCTGTGGATATGGCAGGAAAGCGATTGGGATGATTGAAAGGGCAATTAAGGTTGTCTGTAAACATAGAAACATAGAAAATAGATGCGGGAGTAGGCCATTCGGCCCTTTGAGCCTGTACCATCATTCAATATGATCATGGCTGATCATGCACTTTCAGTACTCCACTCCCGCTTTCTCTCCATACCCTTTGACTCCTTTAGCCACAAGGGCCACATCCAGCTCCATCTTGAACATATCTAATGAACTGGCCCCAACAGCTTTCTGTGGTAGAGAATTCCACACGTTCACAACTCTCTGAGTGAAGAAGTTCTTCCTCATCTCAGTTCTGAATGACCTATCCCTTTTTCTTAGATTGTGACCCCGAATTCTGCACTTCCCCAACATCGGGAACATTCTTCCCACATCTATCCTGTCCAGTCCCATCAGGATTTTAGATGTTTCTATGAGATCTCCTCTCATTCTTCTAAATCCCAGTGAGTACAAGCCCACTCAATCCAGTCTCTCTTCATGTGTCAGTCCTGTCATTCCAGGAATTAGTCTGGTGAACATTCACTGGAGTCCCTCAATAGCAAGAATGTCCTTCCTCAGGCTAGGAGACCAAAGCTGCACACAATACTCAAGGTGTGGCCTCACCAAGGCCCTGAATAACTGCAGCAAAACATCCTTACTTCTATACTTAAATCCTCTTGCTATGAAGGCCAGCATGCCATTAACTTTCCTCACCACCTGCTGTACCTGCATGCCAACCTTCAGCGACCATGACACCCAGGTCAAGTTGCACTTTCCCTTTTCCTAAACTGCCACCATTCAGATAGTTCCTTCCTGTTTTTGCCACCAAAGTGGATAATCTCACATTTATCCACATTATGTTGCATTTGCCAAGTATTTGCCCACTCAGTCAGCCTGTCCAAGTCACCCTGCAGCCTCTTGGCATCCTCCTCACAGCACATACTGCCAGCCAGCTTAGTGTCATCTGCAAATCTGGAGATATTGCATTCAATTCCTTCGTCCAAATCATTAATGTATATTGTGAGTAGCTGGGGTACCTGCACTGAACCCAGTGGTACCCCACTAGTCCACTGTCGGCCACTCTAAGAAGGACCTGTTTATTCCCACACTCTGCTTCCTGTCTGCCAACCAGTTCTCTATCCACGTCAATACATTACCCCCAATACCATGAGCTTTAATTTTGCTCACTAATCTCTTGTGTGGGACCTTGTCCAAAGCCTTTTGAAAGTCCAGATACACAACATCCACTGGTTCACCCTTGTCCACTCTACTGGTTACTGGGTAAAATGATATGAAGACCAGATGCCGGGATTTCTGTTTTACATCAACGGGTTTTGAGATTAAATGTTGAGCTGGAGGTAGGACCAGCACATTCACGACAAGAAAATGGGGCAAGGATTTTTTTTTACAATAACGTAATTTTGACTCACCTTAATTTGGAATGGCTCGTTCGCTGACCCCTGGTGGACGGGAGGGCTCAGAGGATCTCCATGATCCTGACTGAAACTCTCCAGGAGCAAAGGGTTAATTTTCCTGGGCAACGGGGGAGGCCTGGCACTCTTTATCCGCCCACTGAACCCGTTGATGACAGAAAAGGCCTGACCTGTTGACCACGCAAAGAACCAAGAGGTTAGAGATGAAGAATGTTACCCAGAGAAAGCAAACAGTTTGGTTGGGGCAACACCTGTGTCTTTATTTTCCAAATTTTACCGCCTCTGGGAAAAGCCAAAGCAGAAGGGAAAAAGCAAGTTCCTGGACCAAGGGCCTATGTGTTGCTTCAGCATTAGTGGATGCTGAGATCAAACCATTGTTTGTAGGATGGCATGGTGGCACAGTGGTTAGCACTGCTGCCTCACAGTGCCAGGGACCCGGGTTTGATTCCCGGATTGGGTGACTGTGTGGAGCCCGCACGTTCTCCCTGTGTTTGCGTGAGTTTCCTCCGGGTGCTCTGGTTTCCTCCCACAGTCTGAAAGACGTGCTGGTTAGGTGCATTGGCCATGCTAAATTCTCCCTCAGTGTACCTGAACAGGCATCGGAGTGTGGCAACTAGGGGATCTTCACAGTAACTTCATTGCAGTGTTAACGTAAGCCTACTTGTGACATAAATAAATAAAAAGACAAATTTTGAAAATAATTAGTGGTTGGGGTGGAATTAGTGGAACATAGGAATTGGATTGGCAGTTATAACCTGGATGAAGAGTTCATAGAATGCTTTCAAGATAGTTTCTTAGACCAGCACATTCTGGAACCAACCAAAGAGCAGGTTATGTTAGGCTGAGTATTGTGTAATGATTAATTAGTGACCTCAGAGTAAAGGCATCCCTATTTAGCAGCGACAACAACATGACTGAATTTTACATCCAGTTTAAAAAGGAGAAGAGTGGGTCTAAGACTAAATTTTAAACGTAAATAAGGGCAACTATGTGGACATGAAAGCTGAGCTAGCTGAAATGAACTGGGATACTAGGCTAGAGAATAGATCAATAGAAAAGCAGTAGCAGACATTTATGGGAATATTTCAGAATACCCAGAACAAATATATTCCTACTATAAAGAGAAATTCTAAGGGGAGGACCCACCTTCCATGATTAATGAAAGAAGTTAGAAAAAACATCAAACATAAGGAAAAACCCAATATAACTGCACAAAGATGAGTGGCAGGCCCTATGGCTGATCAGAATGTAACGACTGCCAGAGAATGACTAAAAGGTAAATCAGGAGGAAGAAATTAGAGATGAAAACAGAAAATGCTGGAAATACTCAGGAAGTCTGGCAGCATCTGTAGAAAGAGAAAGGGAGTTTTGGGTTCTTATGACTCTTCAGAGCTGAACCCAACACCGAAGGAGAGCCACACAGACTCGAAACATTGGCTGGAATTTTGCAGGTTCATGAGGGGCGGACCATGGAAAGGTCCGTTGACCTCGGGCAGGATTTTACGGTTTCGGGACGAGCGAGGCTGGAAAATCCCGCCCATTATCTCTGTTCCTCTCTCCCCACAGATGCTGCCAGACCTGCTGTGTTTTTCTAGCATTTTCTGTTTGCGTTTCAGATTTCCAACATCTGCAGTATTTTGCTTTTATTTCACTGAAAGGGGTTTGAGCTTGAGAGGAAGCCAGCTAGAAAGATAAAAGCTGATAGCAAGAAGTTTAACAGATATTTTAAAAGGAAAAGAGCAAGTAAAGTGAGTATTGGTCTGCTAGAGAGTGAGAACAGGAGGTAACAGTGGATAATAAGGAAATGTGGATGAAATGAACAAATAATTTGCTTCTACCTTCACTATGTGAGATACATTGATCATTAAGGGCGAATCGGTGGCACAATGGTTAGCATTGCTGCCTCACAGCGCCAGGGACACATGTTCAATTCCGGCCTTGGGTCACTGTCTGTGTGGGGTTTGCACATTCTCCCCGTGTCTGCGTGGGTTTCCTTCCTGTGGGGTCTTTCTCTGATTGGTAGGATGTGATGGAATGGAGACCAACAGGAGTCTGTGCTGGGTACTTACAATTCATTTCAATGCCTTAGATGAGGGAATTGAAGGCATAGTAACTAAATTTGCAGAGATGCAAAGATAGGTAGGAAAGTATGTTGTAAAGTGGACATAAGAAAGTTGCAGACGAATATGGACAGGTTGAGTGAGTGAGCAAAATATGGAATATGGAATGTGGACAAATGTGAAGTCATTCACTTTGACAGGAAGAATAACAACACAGGGATGGACAATAAATGTTGGCCAGCCAGCGACGGCTACGTCCCATGAATGAATAAAAAAGAACAGAGTATTACTTGACTGACGGATTCTGAGGTACAGAAGGATCTAGGGTGTTTTAGTACTTGAGTCACAAAAATTTAGTACATGGGTACAGCAAGTAATTAAGAAGGGTAATTGAATGCTGTTCTTTATTATGAGAGCAATTGAACACAAAAGTAAGAATGTCATGTTTCAGTTATACAGGGCATTGGTGAGACCATGTCTCGAATAGTGTGTGCTGTTTTGGTCTTCTTATTTAAAGGAGGGATGTAAATGCACCGGAGGTGGTTCAGAGGAGGTTTACTATATCGATAGCTGGGATGAGCAAGTTATCTTAGGAGGAAGAGTTTTAGACTGGGCTTGTTTCCACTGGAGTTTAGAAGAACTTGATTGAAGCATATAAGATCATCGAGTCATAGAATCCCGACAGTGCAGAAGGAGGCCATCTGGCCCATCGAGTCTGCACCGACCACAATCCCACCCAGGCCCTATCCCGTGTAACCCCTCATATTTACCCTACTAATTCCCCTGACACTAGGGTTAATTTAGCATGGCCAATAACCTAAACCACACATCTTTGGATTGGATTGTTCCTGAATAGTCTTGACAAGGAGGATGCAGTAAGGATGTTCTGTGGGTGAGTCCAGAACTCGGGAGCACTGTTTTACAATTAGGGGTCGTCCTTTTAGGATAGGGACGAGGAGAACTTTTTCTCTCAGTGGGTTGTGTGGCTCTGGAACTCTCTACCTCAGAAGATGGTGAAGATGGAGTCATTGAATATTTTTATGGTGGAGATAGATAGGTTCTGGCTAGGCAAGGGAATCAAAGGTTATCGGTGGGGGGGGGGGGATGTGTGCAGGGCGTGTGGGGAGATGGGAATGTGGAATTCGAAACACAAATAGATCAGATTGAGTGGTGGAGCAGCTAAAGGGGCTGAATGGTCACCTCCGCTCTTATGTTTGTATGAGTTGTGAGTTAGGTATGAAAGATTGTCACATGTCCCTCAGATTGAGGAACAGAAGAGCTGGGAGGTGGGGGAGGGAAACAAGGAACAGCTAGGGTGCAACACCCAGTCCCACCTGCGAGGTTCGAGCTGTTTTCTTTGGCAGGCAGCTCTGGATCAAGATGACTTTCCACCATTCTTGTGTCACTCACCAGCTGTGACAACCGGGAAGGCTCCTGGAAACAGAAAAATTAACGTCACCAACATATCATCAGGAGCAATAATCAACTCACCTGGGCTTCAGTGTGAAGATCCCCAGCTCCTTTCCAGCTCCTGATATTCTCCACTATGTAGTCATAGGGCTGGATTTTACATTGCCCCGTGGGTGTGTCTGAAGGCAGGGTGGGGGTGAGAGGGTGTGTAAAATTCAGAATGTATTCTGGCTGCCGCCTATTCACCCATCGCTAAACTGCCTAATTATCGATTTGTACCATCCTCACCATTTACCAATCTCTGAGTTTCATAGGCAAATCTTGAAATTTCAGTCAATGCTCCAACATCCAAGTCATTTATATATGGCACAAAAAGCAGTCCGAGCACTGACCATACTCCAGTCTGAGAATCATAGAATCATGCAGTGCAGAAGAGGCCTTTTGGCCCATTGGGTCCGCACCGACACATTAGAAACACCTGAACTCCCACCTAATCCCATCTGCCAGCACTTGGTCCATAGCCCTGAATGTTATGAAGTGTCAAGTGTTCATCCAGGTACTTTTTAAAGGATGTGAGGCAACCCGCCTCTACCACCCTCCCAGGCAGAGCATTTCAAACCGTCACCACCCTCTGGGTAAAAAGGTTTTCCCTCACATCACCCCTAAACCTCCTGCCCCTCATCTTGAACCTAGGTCCCCTATGACTGACCCTTGAACTAAGGCGAACAGCTGCTCCTTATCCACTCTGTCCATTTCTCTCATAATATTGTACACCTCGATCAGGTCGCTCCTCAGTCTTCTCTGCTCCACCAAAAACAGCCAAAGCCGACCCAACCTCCCTACATAACTTATATGTTCCATCCCAGGCAGTATCCTTGTGAATCTCCTCTGCACCCCCTCCAGTGTGTCGTGAATGAAGCCCAGTCAAGCACTCAAATCAGCCTCCCATCCATTAACTCTGTCTACACTAACCATTGCCTCGGCAAAGCATAATCAAGACCTCATGCACCCCGGACATTCTCTCTCCCACCTTCTTCATCAGGAAAAAGATACAAAAGTCTGAAATCACGTACCAACCAACTCAAGAACAGCTTCTTCCCTGCTGCCATCAGACTTTTGAACGGATCTACCTCGCATTAAGTTGATCTTTCTCTACACCCTAGCTATGACGGTAACACTACATTCTGCACTCTCTCGTTTCTTTCTCTCTGAAGGGTATGTTTTGTCTGTATAGCGCGCAAGAAACAATACTTTTCACTGTATACTAATACATGTGACAATAATAAATCAAATCAAATCAAATCAGTATAATCACATCCTTCCTATAATGTGGTGACCAGAACTGCACACAGTACTCCAGCTGTGGCCTCACCAAAGTTCTACACAACTCCAACATGATTTCCCTGCTTTTGTAACCTATACCTCGTTTGATAAAAGCAAGTGCCACATATGCCTTTTTCACCACCCTACTGACATCCCCTTTCACCTTCAGAGATCTAACAATTCACCATTAACCATTAGCACAACTCATTGTTTTCTGTCCTTATTATACAACTCTGTGCTGACTTACACACTTACACACACCAAGCACACACATTGCACATGGACACGCACACACACATTGCACATGCATGCGAACACACACACACACATTGCACTAACACACACATTGCACTCACAAACACACACACACACACACACACACACACACACACACACACACACACATTACAGGCTGTCCTACAATAAATCTGAGAGGCAGTTGAGTCTGCCTGGATCTGGGAG